>NC_041392.1:675383343-675418513 GCF_002162155.2 Triticum dicoccoides
CGGGGATGAGGGCGTCGACGGGGATGGGGGCGGCGACGGCAACGGCGCGCGACGGGGCGACGCGGGACGGGGGCGGCGATGGGGACGGGGGCGGTGACGGCGTCGATCGATCGGGGCGGGCGGTGCTTCAATGGGGAAATAGAGGAAGAAACAGAGGGAGAATGAAATTTTTCGAAGTGATGTATATATAGAAGGCACCTTTAGTACCGGTTGGAGCCACCAACCGGTACTAAAGGCCTGTTTTGGCCAGGCCAAGCGGCGGGAAGGGCAGGCCTTTAGTACCGGGTGGTGGCTCCAACCAGTACTAAACACCCCCCCCCTTTAGTACCGGTTGATGCCATGACCCGGTACTAAAGGGGGTGCGCTGCCAGGCCAGGGGCGCAGAAGTTTAGTCCCACCTCGCTAGCCGAAGGGCGCTCGCACCTGCTTATAAGCCCCACCGCCGCTGCTGTCTCGAGCTCCTCTCTAAAGCAGGCCTTCTGGGCCTACCTCTGCTACTCTGCCCAGTGGGGCCTATTGGGCTTGCGGGCCTGCATCCTGGCCCAACAACAGGTTGGGTTTCTAGTCATATGCAAGCCATTGTGGCCCTGTAGGTGGGCTTTTTTTCATTTAGTTTTTTCTTTTCTGCTTTATTTATTTTGTTTTATTTATTTTTAGTTGTTTTTTTGCTGTATTTAGAGTTTCTTTGTGAATATTTTTGATAGTTTTTAGAAACTTTCAGTTAGTGCCGGTAGTTTTTAAATTTGAATAGTTTAAATTTTGAATTATTTGAAATTTGTGTGAATCACTAGTTTGTGAATAACTTAACTTTAAAAATACATTTTTCAGTGATTCTTTCTTATTATGTTTAATATTAGTGTGTTTTATCATTATATTCAATTTGGTAATTCTTAGGTTATTTAAAAAATGAAATGCATTTTTAGCTGAAAAAATCAGTAAAGGCATGAAAGAATTTGTTTGCACATAAAATTTCTTCGCGTTTCAAATGCCAAAACACATAACTACCCTAACTATTACAGAGATTCCCTCCTGGGTGTGAAACACACAAGAAAGTGATGATAGTGAAGCCGATCACATCCCAGATCTTTGGGTGTGAAACTTTTTCTTCGCGTGTGTCCCTTTGCACCGTAAGCATGGAAAATCTTCATCATTTAACGGGATGCTCGAGTCAATATTCACTGTGAATGGAGCAATTTCATCAAACTTTTCATAATCTCCTGACATGTCTGTCTTGTCATCCACTCCCACGATGTTTCTCTTCCCAGAAAGAACTATGTGCCACTTTGGCTCATCGTATGATGCATTCGCTTCCTTATCTTTTCTTTTTCTCGGCTTGGTAGACATGTCCTTCATATAGAAAACCTGTGCCACATCATTGGCTAGGACGAATGGTTCGTCTGCATACGCAAGATTGTTGAGATCCACTGTTGTCATTCCGTACAGCGGGTCTTCCGTTACCCCGCCTCGTGTCATATTGACCCATTTGCACCGAAACAAAGGGACCTTCAAACCACGTCGATAGTCAAGTTCCCATATATCCTGTATATAACCATAATATGTTTCCTTTCCCGTCTTGGTTTCTGCATCAAAGCGGACACCACTGTTTTGGTTGGTGCTCTTCTTATCTTGGGCGATCGTGTAAAATATATTACCATTTATCTCGTACCCTTTGAAAGTCATTATATTCGAAGATGGTAACCGGGACAGCAAGTACATGTCATCTTCAATAGAGGCGTCATGCATGGTACGTGTCTGCAACTAGCTGGCAAAACTCCTGGTTTATTCACGTGTAATCCAGTCATCAGACCGCTCCGGGTGTTTGGAGCGTAGCAAATTCTTGTGTTCATCCATATACGGAGCCACCAAGGCGGAATTTTGTAGAACTGTGTAGTGTGCTTCAGTGAGAGAATGTCCGTCCATACATATTATTTGTTCCCCTCCTAGCGTGCCTTTTCCATCTAGTCTGCCCTTATGCCGCAATTCAGGAACACCAATCGGCTTAAGGTCAGGAATAAAGTCAATACAAAACTCAATGACCTCCTCATTTTCATGGCCCTTGGAAATGCTTCCTTCTGGCCTAGCACGGTTATGAACATATTTCTTTAAGACTCCCATGAACCTCTCAAAGGGGAACATATTGTGTAGAAATACAGGACCCAAAACGTTAATCTCTTCCATATGTGAACTAGGACGTGTGTCATGATGTTGAAGGATGGTGGGAACACCAACTCGAAACTGACAAGACATTGCACCAAATCATTCTCTAACCTTGGTATGATTTCTGGATCGATTACCTTCTGAGAGATTGCATTGAGGAATGCACATAGCTTCACAATGGCTAATTGAACGTTTTCCGGTAGAAGCCCCCTCAATGCAACGGGAAGCAGTTGCATCATAATCACGTGGCAGTCATGAGACTTTAGGTTCTGGAACTTTTTCTCTGCCATGTTTAATATTCCCTTTATATTCGACGAGAAGCCAGATGGTACCTTAATACTGAGCAAACATTCAAAGAAGATTTCCTTCTCTTCTTTGGTAAGAGCATAGCTTGCATGACCCTGATGTATGCCATCTTTTCCGTGCATACGTTGCTGGTCCTCCCGTGCCTCAGGTGTATCTTTTGTCTTCCCATACACGCCCAAGAAGCCAAGCAGGGTCACACAAAGATTCTTCGTCACGTGCATCACGTCGATTGCGGAGCGGACCTCTAGGTCTTTCCAATAGGGCAGGTCCCAAAATATAGATTTCTTCTTCCACATGGGTGCGCGTCCGTCAGCGTCATTCGGAACAGGTTGTCCACCAGGACCCTTTCCAAAGACCACCTTCAAATCATTGACCATATCATGTACATCAGCACCAGTACGGCGGCGAGGCTTCGTCCGGTGATCCGCCTCACCTTTGAAATGCTTGCCTTTCTTTTTTACAGGATGCCTACTCGGAAGAAATCGACGATGTCCCAGGTAGACATTCTTCTTACAATTAGCCAAATATATACTGTCGGTATCGTCCAAACAGTGCGTGCATGCGCGGTATCCCTTGTTTGTCTGTCCTGAAAGGTTACTGAGAGCAGGCCAATCATTGATGGTCACGAACAGCAACGGCTTTAGGTCAAATTCTTCCCCCATGTGCTCATCCCACGCACGTACACCTGTTCCATTCCACAGTTGTAAGAGTTCTTCAACTAATGGCCTTTGGTACACATCAATGTCGTTGCCGGGTTGCTTAGGGCCTTGGATGAGCACTGGCATCATAATGAACTTCCGCTTCATGCACAACCAAGGAGGAAGGTTATACAAACATAGAGTCACATGCCAGGTGCTATGGTTGCTGCTCTGCTCCCCAAAAGGATTAATGCCATCTGCGCTTAGACCAAACCATACATTCCTTGCGTCATCTGCAAACTCCTTCCCGTACTTTCTTTCGATTTTTCTCCACTGCGACCCGTCAGCGGGTACTCTCAACTTTCCGTCTTTCATATGGTCTTCTCTGTGCCATCGCATCGCCTTGGCATGCTCTTTGTTTTGGAAAAAATATTTCAACCGTGGTATTATAGGAGCATACCACATCACCTTGGCAGGAATCTTCTTCCTGGGGCGCTCGCCCTCGACATCACCAGGGTTATCACGGCTGATCTTATAGCGCAATGCACCGCATACCGGGCAAGCGTTCAAACCCTCGTACTCACCACGGTAGAGGATGCAATCATTAGGGCATGCATGTATCTTCTGCACCTCTAACCCTAGAGGGCAGACAGCTGATACGTCCATTTTGCATCATGCTTTTATATCGATATTTATTGCATTATGGACTGTTATTTCACTTTATGTCACAATACTTATGTCTATTCCCTCTTATTTTACAAGGTTTACATAAGGAGGGAGAATGCCGGTAGCTGGAATTATGGGCTGGAAAAGGAGCAAATATTAGAGCCCTATTCTGCGCAACTCCAAAAGTCCTTAAACTCCATGGAACGTCTTAAAATGAATAAAGAAAAATCCTCGCCAAAGATGAAGGCCAGGGGGCCCACACCCTGCTCACGAGGGTGGGGGGCGCCCCCCTAGGGTGCGCCCCCTACCTCGTGGGGCCCCTGGTGGCTCTCCGACGTCCATCTTCTCCTATATGAGGTCTTTCGATGAGAAAAAAATAAGAAGGAACTTTTTGGGACGAGACTCCGCCGCCACGAGGCGGAACCTTGGCGGATCCAATCTAGAGCTCCAGCGGAGCTGTTCTGCCGGGAAAACTTCCCTCCGGGAGGGGGAAATCATCACCAACGTCATCACCAATGCTCCTCTCATTGGGAGAGGGCAATCTCCATCAACATCTTCACCAGCACCATCTCATTTCCAAACCCTAGTTCATCTCTTGTATCCAATTATTGTCTCAAAGTCCAGGATTGGTGCTAGTAGGTCGCTAGTAGTGTTGATTACTCCTTGTAGTTGATGCTAGTTGGTTTATTCGGTGGAAGTGAAAGTGCGTTATATCGACTAGAGGGGGGGTGAATAGGCGATTTTTATGAAATCCTTTACTGAGGAATTTGCCGGTGAGGAAATTCCTTAGCGAAGAACTACTAGCAGCGGAATAAGTACTCAAAAGTAAACATAACAGAATACAAGCATAGTCATCATAATGAAATGAAGATAGGCATAGAGTACAGGAAGCGTAATCACAGGATAACACAGGATGAAGACAAACAGACTGAAGAAATTGAAATGAGGAAATTGAGAAAGTCTTCAGTCAAAGTCTTCAAACACAGATATGAACAAACACACAACATAGTTATGAGGAAATGAAAGAGTTGAGGAAATAGAACCAGTAAGCTTGGTGAAGACAATGATTTGGTAGACCAGTTCCAACTACTGTCTCGGTTGTATGTCTGGTTGGAGCGGCTGAGTATTTAAACTCGAGGACACACAGTCCCGGACACCCAGTCAAGGACACTTAGTCCAAGACACCCAATCCTCACCGTATTCTCCTTGAACTAAGGTCACACAGACCTCGTCCAATCACTCGTGGTAAGTCTTTAGGCGACTTTCAAACCTTCACAAACTTGGTCACTCGGCGATCCACAATTCCTCTTGGATGCTCTAGACCATGACGCCTAACCGTCTGGAAGAAGCACAGTCTTCAAAGGTAACAAGCGTCGGATCCACTCAGGATCAATCTCTTCAGTGATGCTCAATCACTTGGGGTTTGTAGGTGTTTGGGTTTTGGGTTTTTGGGTTTTCCTCACTTGATGATTTTCGCTCAAAGTCCTCGGAGGATGGGTTGCTCTCAAATGACAAGTGTCAGTTTCTCTCGGAGCAGCCAACCAGCTAGTGGTTGTAGGGGGCAGCTATTTATAGCCTAGGGAGCAGCCCGACATGATAAGACATAAATGCCCTTAATGATATGACCGTTTGGTGGATAGATATTTTGGGACAGTTGGCGCATAGCACGGCAACAGTCGGAATTTTGAGTAGTAAAATCCTCAGGGCTATCATGTTCCTCACTATGTAGGCAATCCGCACTTGTGAATTCCTAACTCCTTAGTCAGGACAAATTCCTCAGAGACCAGAAGAACTTCGTCTTTGTCACTGAAGAAATTGACTGAACTGTATGAGATTTCCAATGGCTTCACTCGAAGGGATTGGTAGATGTAGGATTTTGAGTTGAGCATCACATGGAAATTTTTCCTTAGTATTTCCTCGACCCCCTTTAACAGTATGGTGTTTCCTATGACTCAAGAAAGAGTAAAACAAAACTATGAAAATGAAAGTCTTCAAGCTTCATATTCCTCGCATGAATATCAAGTCTTCATGGACACACCAATTTCTTCACTTTCAAAGTCTTCATGAAAGTCTTTAGAAATACCAAAATCTTCAGTCGAAGATGTTCATTTTTAGGGGTCGACTTTTCCTGTAAATATCAAACTCCTCATAGACTTATAGACCTGTGTACACTCACAAACGCATTAGTCCCTTAACCTATAAGTCTTCAATACACCAAAATCACTAAGGGGCACTAGATGCACTTACAATCTCCCCCTTTTTGGTGATTGATGACAATATAGGTTAAGTTTTCAACGGGGATAAACATATGAAGTGTAACTACTGATATTGAGGAATTTGATTGCAAGATATAGAAGAACTCCCCCTGAAGATGTGCATAGTAAGGAATTTGCTTTTGAAGCAATGCACACTTGAAGAGTTGAATCATGGAGATCTCCCCCTATATCTTGTAATTCATACACGCATTTAACATATAATATGAAGAATTTGAAATGCATGATGAAATATGGTGCCTGATGAAATTCAGCATGCGCGCAATAATATTTAACGAGGAATAAGCATGCAGAATAGTGCATCAAAAGTATCAGAGCACAGTGCATCAAAAGTATCAGGGCACCATCGGGTTTAAGATTACAACTCGATCCAATAAAGTTTCAGAAGGACGAGAGTTGTAACTTAGCAAAAAACGCCCATATAGTAGACCCGCTTGAAGACTAACTCATATTTCTCCCCCTTTGTCATTGAATGACCAAAAGGATCGAAAATGAGGAGTAACGCCCCTGAAGATAATCATGTTGATGAAGGAGCACCAGCGTTGTTGGGGTTGTTTGTTGATGTAGGGCCTGACACAGTGTCGTCCAAATCTTCATGTTCATCAGTGTCGCGTGATGAAGAAAATGAGCTGGCCACCAGAGAAGGAACTTGGACCTTCTTGAATTTCTTCGGTGGAGGTGCAGACCAGTCAAAATCTTCTTTGGGACCCATGTTCTTCAGATCTTCTTCACCATATAGATGTGACAGGATTGCCCAGGTGCGACCGAAGACTTGATGGAGGTAGTAGTGGTTTTTCTTCACTGCATTGTGTGTGGCAGTCATGTTGTGAAGAAGTGAACCAAACTGACGCTTAACCCATTTGTGATTTCGATCCACCTTCTAGTGAAGACTAAGCTGAAGTTCACGGTCAGTCATCACGCGCGGAGCAGTGGCTTGAGGAGTGGACTTGGGTGCATTGGCAGAGTCATGTATGGCAGAGTCATCATTGGTGGAATAAGATGCAGCTTTGCGAAACTGACCATCCAATGGATGAATGCCTTCATCTATTACAGCTGGTGCCTTGCCCTTTCCATCAACTAAGGTATATGTTTGCTTGAGGACTTCAATTAGGGGCAAGTAGCTGAGGTGATTCTGGAAATCAGCTTTGTAGTTGAGTGAAGACCTTGTTCCGAGGAATCTCATAATCCAAGGTGCATAAGGCTTCAGCTCAAACGGAGACAATGCAACATTGGCCATAGTCCTCATGAAGAAATCATGATAATTGACGGGAATGCCATGAACGATGTTGAAGACCAGATTCTTCATGATGCCAATGATTTCCTCATCAGATGAGTTGTGGCCTTTGATAAGACTGATTGTCCTCGTAAGAATACGATAGACAGTTCTGGGCACGTACAACAATTCCTTCACGAGGAATTTGGTTCTTGGTGCTTGACCTGGCTTCAAAGGTTTCATCAGCACCTGCATGTAATGATGTGTGAGCTCAGGTTCACTCTAGATGCAGCGAGCTTCTTCAAGGGGAGGACTGAGTGGTAGAGCACGAAGCAATTCAGAGGCTGGTGCAGTGTAGTGAGTGTTTTCAGACATCCAGTCCAGCACCCATGAATTCACATCTTCAGCATCTCCGGTGATGTGCAACATTGCATAGAATTGAAGAATCAGTTCTTCATTCCAATCGTAGATGTCAGAGCAAAAGTTTAGCAGTCCAGCATCATGAAGAACACTCAGGACTGGTGCGAAGCACGACAGAGATTCCATATCCACGTGAGGAATATGCTCATGGTAGAAGATCTTCTCCTTGTTGAACAACACCGAGGAATAGAAATTGGCTTGACTGGCAGTCCAGAAATGCCTCTTCCTAATGCGAGCAGAGTCATATGGGTTGTAATCTTCGAAGAAGACGTGCTCACCAAAGAAATCATCAGCCTTAAACTTTTGTTTGCATGAGAATGGATCCTTTGGCTCCGGCAGAGGAGTGTCAGTGAGTTGCATCACGACCTCAGGAATCTCAATCGCAGGTTCTTCAGGCTGAGGAATTTCTGGTTCCTCCTCAGTGGCAGTCTGCGTAGTTGGTTGTTCAGCAGCAGCAGTTTGTTCAGTGCTAGTGGCTTGAATTTCCTCATGGACAGATGCAGTGGGATGAGTTTCTTCATAGCCCAGGTGAACAGTTTGTGTGGGGGACTGAGGAATTTGCTATAGAGGGGTGAACATTGGAGAGTTTGGATGCTGACTTTCCCAGAATTCATCACTGATTACGGGTGTGGAGCAGCCAATGTCCACATCTTCATCTTCCATTTCTTCAACGCCAGCCTCTTCAGCTGTGAACTGAGGCACAGGCAAGGAGATGATAGGTGTTGAAGGGATCACATCCACTTCAATTTCTTCATCCAATGGTTCGGACGAAGCAACATAAAGAGTTTCTTCATCAGATCCGCTGGGGATCACATATTCTTCATCAAAAGGAACAAGGTCCTTTGATGGCCTGGTTGAGATGGGAACATCATCAATCGGTTTTGCAAATGAGCTTGTCATAGGCTTCATTTTCTTCGGAGCTGAAGAATCTAAAGCAGCTGATGCTTTCCTTTTCTTCACTGCAGCACGCTCTGCAGCCTTGGTCTTCTTCACATCTGATGCAGATGGAAGGATTGGAGGTGAAGTTGGTGCATAAGCAGCTGAGGAATCTAGTTGATTTTCTTCAGGCATAACTGATGCAGTTGCCCTGAGTTCTTCAATTTCTTCAGGCACACCACTAGTGGGTGCCCTGGCAATTTCTTCAGCGGCTGGAATGCAGTCATCAACCCTGGAACTCACATTATCTTCATCAGCCTGATTGTCATCAGCGGTGCTGGCATTTTCTTCAGTAGGCTGAGCAGATGCTTCACCCTGAGGAATTTCGTGTTGCGTTGGGGCTGCAACATTGGAAGTGAAGTTATCCGCAAGTTTCACAAAACGAACCTTGGCTCCAAGCCAATCAGCGCGATATGTGTCAAAGTCATCACTGAGTTTCTTAATCTCAGTCTGAGTAATGACAAGTTCTTCAGTTGTCATAGAGACAACGTTTTTCTTCAGATAGCGCTCTTTCTTGTACTGCGCTTTCTTGATCTGCCTGGCCTTCACAAATTTCCACTTTTCTTCTTGAATGAAGTGGGTCAGCATGTGACTCTGGCCAGGAGTCAGCTTGAAGTCAGGCAAGGGAGTGTTGGGGTCCTTGTGCCAATCATTAATGTAGTTGAGGATCAGCTTGGGATCCAAAAGTAGTGGCACCTCTGATCCTTTGGCTCTAGCGGCCCTGACTTGCCTGTCTCTGATGATTTCTGCAAGTTCATCATCATCAGCTTCGGCTTCATAAGATGGCACTTGGAGAGCGACTTGCTTCTTTTGAGGACTTGGGCGTGGACCTCGTCCAGCAGTGGCCTTTGTCTTCAGCAGTGAGGGGCCAGCTGAGGAACTTGGTGCAGCTGAGGAACTAGCTGAGACACCTAAGGCAATGGAGATGCCGGCAGTCCTTTGGCACGAAGCGAGTGAAGGAAATATGCCCTAGAGGCAATAATAAAGTTATTATTTATTTCCTTATAATCATGATAAATGTTTATTATTCATGCTAGAATTGTATTAACCGGAAACATAATACATGTGTGAATACATAGACAAACAAAGTGTTACTAGTATGCCTCTACATGACTAGCTCGTTAATCAAAGATGGTTATGTTTCCTAACCATGAACAATGAGTTGTTATTTGATTAACAAGGTCACATCATTAGTTGAATGATCTGATTGACATGACCCATTCCATTAGCTTAGCACCCGATCGTTTAGTGTGTTGCTATTTCTTTCTTCATGACTTATGCATGTTCCTACAACTATGAGATTATGCAACTCCCGTTTGCCGGAGGAACACTTTGGGTAGTACCAAACGTCACAACGTAACTGGGTGATTATAAAGGAGTACTACAGGTGTCTCCAAAGGTACATGTTGGGTTGGCGTATTTCGAGATTAGGTTTTGTCACTCCGATTGTCGGAGAGGTATCTCTGGGCCCTCTCGGTAATACACATCACATAAGCCTTGCAAGCATTACAACTAATATGTTAGTTGTGAGATGATGTATTACGGAACGAGTAAAGAGGCTTGCCGGTAATGAGATTGAACTAGGTATTGGATACCGACGATCGAATCTCGGGCAAGTAACATACTGATGACAAAGGGAACAACGTATGTTGTTATGCGGTCTGACCTATAAAGATCTTCATAGAATATGTAGGAGCCAATATGGGCATCCAGGTCCCGCTATTGGTTATTGACTGGAGACATGTCTCGGTCATGTCTACATTGTTCTCGAACCCGTAGGGTCCGCACGCTTAAGGTTACGATGACAGTTATATTATGAGTTTATGCATTTTGATGTACCGAAGGTTGTTCGGAGTCCCGGATGTGATCACAGACATGATGAGGAGTCTCGAAATGGTCGAGACATAAAGATTGATATATTGGAAGCCTATGTTTGGATATCGGAAGTGTTCCGGGTGAAATCGGGATTTTACCGGAGTACCGGGAGGTTACCGGAACCCCCCGGGAACCATATGGGCCTAGATGGGCTTTAGTGGAAAGGAGAAAGGGGCGGCCCAAGGTGGCTGCGCACCTCCCCCCTCCCCTAGTCCTATTAGGACTAGGAGAGGTGGCCGGCCCCCTTCTCCCTCTTTCCCCCTCGGGGAATCCTAGTCCAATTTGGATTGGAGGGGAGTCCTACTCCCGGAAGGAGTAGGACTCCTCCTGCGCCCTCCTCCTGGCCGGCGCCCCTCTCCCCCTTGGCTCCTTTATATACTGAGGCAGAGGCACCCCAGAAACACACAAGTTGATCCACGTGATCTATTCCTTAGCCGTGTGCGGTGCCCCCTGCCACCATATTCCTCGATAATACTGTAGCGGAGTTTAGGCGAAGCCCTGCTGGTGTAGTGCATCAAGATCGTCACCACGCCGTCGTGCTGACGGAACTCTTCCCCGACACTTTGCTGGATCGGAGTCCGGGGATCGTCATCGAGCTGAACGTGTGCTCGAACTCGGAGGTGCCATAGTTTCGGTACTTGATCGGTTGGATCGTGAAGATGTACGACTACTTCCTCTACGTCGTGTCAGCGCTTCCGCAGTCGGTCTGCGTTGGGTACGTAGACAACACTCTCCCCTCTCGTTGCTATGCATCACATGATCTTGCGTGTGCGTAGGAAATTTTTTGAAATTACTTCGAAACCCTACAGTGGCATCCGAGCCTAGGTTATTTATGTTGATGTTATATGCACGAGTAGAACACAAGTGAGTTGTGGGCGATATAAGTCATACTGCCTACCAGCATGTCATACTTTGGTTCGGCGGCATTGTTGGACAAGACGGCCCGGACCAACCTTATGCGTACGCTTACGTGAGACCGGTTCCCCCGACGTGCTTTGCACACAGGTGGCTTGCGGGCGACTGTCTCTCCAACTTTAGTTGAACCAAGTATGGCTACGCCCGGTCCTTGCGAAGGTTAAAACGGAGTCTATTTGACAAACTATCGTTGTGGTTTTGATGCGTAGGTGAGATTGGTTCTTGCTTAAGCCCGTAGCAGCCACGTAAAACTTGCAACAACAAAGTAGAGGACGTCTAACTTGTTTTGGCAGGGCATGTTGTGATGTGATATGGTCAAGACATGATGCTGAATTTTATTGTATGAGATGATCATGTTTTGTAACCGAGTTATCGGCAACTGGCAGGAGCCATATGGTTGTCGCTTTATTGTATGCAATGAAATCGCGATGTAATGCTTTACTTTATTACTAAGCGGTAGTGATAGTCGTGGAAGCATAAGCTTGGCGAGACAACAACGATGCTACGATGGAGATCAAGGTGTCACACCGGTGACGATGGTGATCACGACGGTGCTTTGGAGATGGAGATCACAAGCACAAGATGATGATGGCCATATCATATCACTTATATTGATTGCATGTGATGTTTATCCTTTTATGCATCTTATCTTGCTTTGATTGACGGTAGCATTATAAGATGATCTCTCACTAAATTATCAAGAAGTGTTCTCCCTGAGTATGCACCGTTGCGAAAGTTCTTCGTGCTAAGACACCACGTGATGATCGGGTGTGATAGGTTCTACGTTCAAATACAACGGGTGCAAAACAGTTGCACACGCGGAATACTCAGGTTATACTTGACGAGCCAAGCATATACAGATATGGCCTCGGAACACGGAGACCGAAAGGTCGAGCGTGAATCATATAGTAGATATGATCAACATAACGATGTTCACCATTGAAAACTACTCCATCTCACGTGATGATCAGTTATGGTTTAGTTGATTTGGATCACGTAATCACTTAGAGGATTAGAGGGATGTCTATCTAAGTGGGAGTTCTTTAATTAATTTGATTAACTGAACTTAAACTTATCATGAAACTTAGTACCTGATTAGTATCTTGCTTGTTTATGCTTGATTGTAGATAGATGGCTCGTGCTGTTGTTCCGTTGAATTTTAATGCGTTCCTTGAGAAAGCAAAGTTGAAAGATGATGGTAGCAATTACACGGACTGGGTCCGTAACTTGAGGATTATCCTTATTGCTGCACAGAAGAATTACGTCCTGGAAGCACCGCTGGGTGCCAGGCCTGCTGCAGGAGCAACGCCGGATGTTATGAACGTCTGGCAGAGCAAAGCTAATGACTACTCGATAGTTCAGTGTGCCATGCTTTACGGCTTAGAATCGGGACTTCAACGATGTTTTGAACGTCATGGAGCATATGAGATGTTCCAGGAGTTGAAGTTAATGTGTCAAGCAAATGCCCGGATTGAGAGATATGAAGTCTCCAATAAGTTCTATAGCTGCAAGATGGAGGAGAACAGTTCTATCAGTGAGCATATACTCAAAATGTCTGGGTATAATAATCACTTGATTCAATTGGGAGTTAATCTTCCAGATGATTGCGTCATTGACAGAATTCTTCAATCACTGCCACAAAGCTACAAGAGCTTCGTGATGAACTATAATATGCAAGGGATGAACAAGACTATTCCCGAGCTCTTCGCGATGCTGAAAGCTGCGGAGGTAGAAATCAAGAAGGAGCATCAAGTGTTGATGGTCAACAAGACCACTAGTTCCAAGAAAAAGGGCAAAGGGAAGAAGAAGGGGAACTTCAAAAAGAACGGCAAGCAAGTTGCTACTCAAGAGAAGAAACCCAAACCTGGACCTAAGCCTGAAACTGAGTGCTTCTATTGCAAGCAGACTGGTCACTGGAAGCGGAACTGCCCCAAGTATTTGGCGGATAAGAAGGATGGCAAGGTGAACAAAGGTATATGTGATATACATGTTATTGATGAGTACCTTACTAATGCTCGCAGTAGCACCTGGGTATTTGATACTGGTTCTGTTGCTAATATTTGCAACTCGAAACAGGGGCTGCGGATTAAGCGAAGATTGGCTAAGGACGAGGTGACGATGCGCGTGGGAAACAGTTCCAAAGTCGATGTGATCGCGGTCGGCACGCTACCTCTACATCTACCTTCGGGATTAATATTAGACCTAAATAATTGTTATTTGGTGCCAGCGTTAAGCATGAACATTATATCTGGATCTTGTTTAATGCGAGACGGTTATTCATTTAAATCAGAGAATAATGGTTGTTCTATTTATATGAGTAATATCTTTTATGGTCATGCACCCTTGAAGAGTGGTCTATTCTTGTTGAACCTCGATAGTAGTAACACACATATTCATAATGTTGAAGCCAAAAGATGCAGAGTTGATAATGAGAGTGCAACTTATTTGTGGCACTGCTGTTTAGGTCATATCGGTGTAAAGCGCATGAAGAAACTCCATACTGATGGACTTTTGGAACCACTTGATTATAAATCACTTGGTACTTGAGAACCGTGCCTCATGGGCAAGATGACCAAAACACTGTTCTCCGGTACTATGGAGAGAGCAACAGATTTGTTGGAGATCATACATATAGATGTATGTGGTCCGATGAATATTGAGGCTCGTGGCGGATATCGTTATTTTCTCACCTTCACAGATGATTTAAGCAGATATGGGTATATCTACTTAATGAAACATAAGTCTGAAACATTTGAAAAGTTCAAAGAATTTCAGAGTGAAGTTGAAAAGCATCATAACAGGAAAATAAAGTTTCTACGATCTGATCGTGGAGGAGAATATTTGAGTTACGAGTTTGGTGTACATTTGAAAAATTGTGGAATAGTTTCGCAACTCACGCCACCCGGAACACCTCAGCGTAATGGTGTGTCCGAACGTCGTAATCATACTTTACTAGATATGGTGCGATCTATGATGTCTCTTACTGATTTACCGCTATCGTTTTGGGGATACGCTAAGAGACGGCCGCATTCACGTTAAATAGGGCACCATCAAAATCCGTTGAGACGACGCCTTATGAACTGTGGTTTGGCAAGAAACCAAAGTTGTCGTTTCTGAAAGTTTGGGGCTGCGATGCTTATGTGAAAAAGCTTCAACCTGATAAGCTCGAACCCAAATCGGAGAAATGTGTCTTCATAGGATATCCAAAGGAAACTATTGGATACACCTTCTATCACAGATCTGAAGGCAAGACTTTTGTTGCTAAATTCGGAAACTTTCTAGAGAAGGAGTTTCTCTTGAAAGAAGTGAGTGGGAGGAAAGTAGAACTTGACGAGGTAACTGTACCTGCTCCCTTACTGGAAAGTAGTACATCACAGAAAACTGTTTCGGTGACACCTACACTAGTTAGTGAGGAAGCTAATGATAATGATCATGAAACTTCAGATCAAGATACTACTGAACCTCGTAGATCAACCAGAGTGAGATCCGCACCAGAGTGGTACGGTAATCCTGTTCTGGAAGTCATGCTACTAGATCATGATGAACCTACGAACTATGAAGAAGCGATGATGAGCCCAGATTCCGCAAAATGGCTTGAAGCCATGAAATCTGAGATGGGATCCATGTATGAGAACAAAGTATGGACTTTGGTTGACTTGCCCGATGATCGGCAAGCAATTGAGAATAAATGGATCTTCAAGAAGAAGACTGACATTGATGGTAATATTACTGTCTACAAAGCTCAACTTGTCGCGAAAGGTTTTCGGCAAGTTCAAGGGATTGACTACGATGAGACCTTCTCACCCATAGCGATGCTTAAGTCCGTCCGAATCATGTTAGCGATTGCCGCATTTTATAATATGAAATTTGGCAAATGGATGTCAAAACTGCATTCCTGAATGGATTTCTGGAAGAAGAATTGTATATGATGCAACCAGAAGGTTTTGTTGATCCAAAAGAAGCTAACAAAGTGTGCAAGCTCCAGCGATCCATTTATGGACTGGTGCAAGCCTCTCGGAGTTGGAATAAATGCTTTGATAGTGTGATCAAAGCATTTGGTTTTATACAGACTTTCGGAGAAGCCTGTATTTACAAGAAAGTGAGTGGGAGCTCTGTAGCATTTCTGATATTATATGTGGATGACATATTACTAATTGGAAATGATATAGAATTTCTGGATAGCATAAAGGGATACTTGAATAAAAGTTTTTCAATGAAAGACCTCGGTGAAGCTGCTTACATATTAGGCATAAAGATCTATAGAGATAGATCAAGACGCTTAATTGGACTTTCACAAACAACATACCTTGACAAAATTTTGAAGAAGTTCAAAATGGATCAAGCAAAGAAAGGATTCTTGCCTGTGTTACAAGGTGTGAAATTGAGTAGGACTCAATGCCCGACCACTGCAGAAGATAGAGAGAATATGAAAGATGTTCCCTATGCATCAGCGATAGGATCTATCATGTATGCAATGCTGTGTACCAGACCTGATGTGTGCCTTGCTATAAGTCTAGCAGGGAGGTACCAAAGTAATCCAGGAGTGGATCACTGGACAACGGTCAAGAACATCCTGAAATACCTGAAAAGGACTAAGGATATGTTTCTCGTATATGGAGGTGACAAAGAGCTCACCATAAAAGGTTACGTTGATGCAAGCTTTGACACTGATCCGGACGATTCTAAATCGCAAACCGGATACGTGTTTACATTAAACGGTGGAGCTGTCAGTTGGTGCAGTTCTAAACAAAGCGTCATAGCGGGATCTACATGTGAAGCGGAGTACATAGCTGCTTCGGAAGCAGCGAACGAAGGAGTCTGGATGAAGGAGTTCATATCCGATCTAGGTGTCATACCTAGTGCATCGGGTCCAATGAAAATCTTTTGTGACAATACTGGTGCAATTGCCTTGGCAAAGGAATCTAGATTTCACAAAAGGACCAAACACATCAAGAGACGCTTCAACTCCATCCGGGATCTAGTCCAGGTGGGAGACATAGAGATTTGCAAGATACATATGGATCTGAATGTAGCAGACCTGTTGACTAAGCCTCTTCCATGAGCAAAACATGATCAACACCAAGGCTCGATGGGTGTTAGAATCATTACAGTGTAATCTAGATTATTGACTCTAGTGCAAGTGGGAGACTGAAGGAAATATGCCCTAGAGGCAATAATAAAGTTATTATTTATTTCCTTATAATCATGATAAATGTTTATTATTCATGCTAGAATTGTATTAACCGGAAACATAATACATGTGTGAATACATAGGCAAACAAAGTGTCACTAGTATGCCTCTACATGACTAGCTCGTTAATCAAAGATGGTTATGTTTCCTAACCATGAACAATGAGTTGTTATTTGATTAACGAGGTCAGATCATTAGTTGAATGATCTGATTGAGATGACCCATTCCATTAGCTTAGCACCCGATCGTTTAGTGTGTTGCTATTGCTTTCTTCATGACTTATGCATGTTCCTATAACTATGAGATTATGCAACTCCCGTTTGCCGGAGGAACACTTTGGGTACTACCAAACGTCACAACATAACTGGGTGATTATAAAGGAGTACTACAGGTGTCTCCAAAGGTACATGTTGGGTTGGCGTATTTCGAGATTAGGTTTTGTCACTCCGATTGTCGGAGAGGTATCTCTGGGCCCTCTCGGTAATACACATCACATAAGCCTTGCAAGCATTACAACTAATATGTTAGTTGTGAGATGATGTATTACGGAACGAGTAAAGAGACTTGCCGGTAACGAGATTGAACTAGGTATTGGATACTGACGATCGAATCTCGGGCAAGTAACATACCGATGACAAAGGGAACAACGTATGTTGTTATGCGGTCTGACCGATAAAGATCTTCGTAGAATATGTAGGAGCCAATATGGGCATCCAGGTCCCACTATTGGTTATTGACCGGAGACATGTCTCAGTCATGTCTACATTGTTCTCGAACCCGTAGGGTCCGCACGCTTAAGGTTACGATGACAGTTATATTATGAGTTTATGCATTTTGATGTACCGAAGGTTGTTCGGAGTCCTGGATGTGATCATGGACATGACGAGGAGTCTCGAAATGGTCGAGACATAAAGATTGATATATTGGAAGCCTATGTTTGGATATCGGAAGTGTTCCGGGTGAAATCGGGATTTTACCGGAGTACCGGGAGGTTACCGGAACCCCCCGAGAACCATATGGGCCTAGATGGGCGTTAGTGGAAAGGAGAAAGGGGCAGCCCAAGGTGGCTGCGCACCTCCCCCCTCCCCTAGTCCTATTAGGATTAGGAGAGGTGGCCGGCCCCCCTCTCCCTCTTTTCCCCTCGGGGAATCCTAGTCCAACTAGGATTGGAGGGGAGTCCTACTCCCGGAAGGAGTAGGACTCCTCCTGCGCCCTCCTCCTGGCCGGCACCCCTCTCCCCCTTGGCTCCTTTATATACTGAGGCAGAGGCACCCCAGAAACACACAAGTTGATCCACGTGATCTATTCCTTAGCCGTGTGCGGTGCCCCCTGCCACCATATTCCTCGATAATACTGTAGCGGAGTTTAGGCGAAGCCCTGCTTCTATAGTGCATCAAGATCGTCACCACGCCGTCATGCTGACGGAACTCTTCCCCGACACTTTGCTGGATCAGAGTCCGGGGATCATCATCGAGCTGAACGTGTGCTCGAACTCGGAGGTGCCATAGTTTCGGTACTTGATCGGTTGGATCGTGAAGACGTATGACTACTTCCTCTACGTCGTGTCAGTGCTTCCGCAGTCGGTCTGCGTTGGGTACGTAGACAACACTCTCCCCTCTCGTTGCTATGCATCACATGATCTTGCGTGTGCGTAGGAAATTTTTTGAAATTACTTCGAAACCCTACAGCGAGATGCACAGGTGCTGAGGATTTGGTCGGAACAGCTGAAGGCTTTGGCGGAGGAGCTGAGGACTTTTGAGGAACAACAGCAGCATGGGGAATTGGCCGTGAGGGCTTTGATGATTCTGGCTATGAGGGCATTGCCGAGGAAGCACTTGGCTTGCGCGCAGGCTTATTTGACATAGCCTTCTTTGGCTTGACAGCAAGGACCTCAGCAGAGGCAGCAGCAGCAGCAGAGTCTTCATTGAATTTCCTCACTGCTTCTTTGGCTTGCTTAGCCAACTTGCCTTGGCGCTTGGCCCATTTATCAAGATAGTCCTCACCGCGCTTGAGGCTGGTGGGATCTGCTATTTGGCCAGGTGCCAATGGAGCTCTTGGGCATGGAGGATTGAGTGCGAATTTCTTCATGTACTTAGGAGTGACATATCTGTACTCCCTCCATTCTCTTGCCCATCTCCTCTCTATCTTCTGAATGCGCACTTTGCGCTCATTCTTGGTTTCCTCAGTAGGTGTGCAGTACCCAACATATATGTCATCAGGGATCTCAAACGATGTATTTACATCAGGCCTCTTTCCTCCCTTGTGTGGCCTTTTACCATCAGCCATTTTCTTTAGTTGAGGAATTTGAACAATCGAATTCTCTGAAGAAGTATGCAACTTTTCTTCGAGGAACGCTGCAAATGAGTTAAGTTGATGAGAACCTAGTGATTCAGCAGCTGACATGTGTACCTATGAACAGAGTATAGTTGCGAGGAATTTGGAGAGGTCATATGCGTTCTCAGAAGGTTTTTCAAAATGAGCAAGTTTGAGGAATTTGACCAGATGAGTCTTGAAGATTTTCACTAAGCGTTCTTTGTCTTAGGTTCCAGAGTTGTATAGATCGAAGATCCACACAATTGAGGAATCTTGAAGAAAAATGATGCTTAGAGAAACGAATCAAGAATGGATGACTTGTGAAGATATGAAGAAAAACGCTTTTGAAGATTTTGTAGATAATCATTCGAATCAACGAGGGCAGTAAAAGTAAATTTTAATTACCCTGGACGAAGAACACGACGCACTGGAGTGAGGAGATGTGAAGTTCGTCTGTGCAGATCTTCCACACCCTAACTTGGCGGAGGAACACGGCTACGGCGGCGGCGGAGTGAAGATGTCCGCGGTTGGCGCGAGTACGTCGGCGACGAGGTCGAGGCAGTGAAGCTCTTCCTCATCAGCGTCGATGAAGTAGCGACGGCACTAGGGTTTGAGAAGCTCGAGCTGGAGAGAGAGGTCGAGCAGAGTAAAAGAAGTGAAGGAGGGAAGGAGGGGTATTTATAGCCACGGTGAAAAACTGCTCGCCCGAAGAAATTGGACGAACGTGCCCCTGACCCTTCTCATTCGCATGACATGTGTCACCCACATAGTGAGAGGTGGAGATCATGTTAGATCGTGGGTGAGTGGATAAGTGTATCGAGGGATGCGGAACGGTTTGAGCGGCAAGACCGAAATTTTTGATAAGATAGGTTTTAAAGTTCCGTTCGCAATTTCTTCAACTGACAAGGACACGATGAAGATTTTGAACGAGTTTCAAATAGAACGCACATGAAGAATTTGTGAATAGATTGGGTTGAGTATAGCATAGAGGGGAAGGGTTCGATCACATTCACTTAGTAGAAAACCAACTTGAAGAATTAGCAATAAGTGAATGTTGTAGAGGACATAAACTCATATATATATATAGCCAATGAAGAAAACGACGGAACTAGTGAAGACTATGCAAGGTTAAAGAATATGAATAATTTGAGGAATTTCAACTTTTGGTGGTGGCGTGACCCACCGTATAAGAATGATGATTTTAGACACCGCGTACAATTATCGTAGGGTTCTGAGAATCAAATTCTTCATTAATTTCTTCACACTAAGAGTGTTATTCTTCATTGATTGAAGAAAAAACTTTTCTTCATGTGTTGCACATCTAAGTCATCAATTTTGCATAAGTGTTAGGATGAGTGTCCTTTTCACAGAACATTCAAAGATTCTAGGATATTTAGCTCACACCGCAACTTGCTAAATTTCTTCTCATCCAAGGGCTTTGTGAAGATATCGGCTAGCTGTTCTTCAGTCTTCACATGCTCAATAGAAATGTCGCCCTTCAACACATGATCACGAAGAAAATGATGACGAATCTGAATGTGCTTTGTCTTCGAGTGCTGAACTGGGTTGTGAGCAATCTTGATGGCACTCTCATTGTCACAGAAGAGAGGCACATTCTTCATGTTGACACCGTAGTCCTTGAGAGTTTGCTTCATCCATAGCAATTGGGCACAGCAAGAACCAGCGGCAATGTACTCAGCTTCAGCAGTAGATAGTGATACGCAGTTCTATTTCTTCGAGGACCAACAGACCAAAGATCGTCCGAGGAAATGACATGTACCAGATGTTGACTTGTGATCCACACGATCACCAGCATAGTCAGAGTCAGAATATCCAACAAGATCAAAAGCCGAGCCCTTGGGGTACTGAGGGAGTCCTGGATTAGGAGGTGTTCGGGTAGCCGAACTATACCTTCAGCCGGACTCCTAGACTATGAAGATACAAGATTGAAGACTTCGTCCCGTGTCCGGATGGGACTTTCCTTGGCGTGGAAGGCAAGCTTGGTGATGTGGATATTCAAGATCTCCTACCATTGTAACCGACTCTGTGTAACCCTAACCCTATCCGGTGTCTATATAAACCGGAGGGTTGTAGTCCGTAGGGAATCAACTCCATATACAACAATCATACCATAGGCTAGCTACTAGGGTTTAGCCTCCTTGATCTCGTGGTAGATCTACTCTTGTATTACCTATATCATCAATATTAATCAAGCAGGACGTAGGGTTTTACCTCCATCAAGAGGGCTCGAACCTGGGTAAAACATCGTGTTCCCTGCCTCCTGCTACCATCCGGCCTAGACGCACAGTTCGGGACCCACTACCTGAGATCCGCTGGTTTTGACACCGACATTGGTGCTTTCATTGAGAGTTCCTCTGTGTCGTCGCCTTTAGGCCCGATGGCTCCTTTGATCATCAACAACGATGCGGTCCAGGGTGAGACTTTGCTCCCCGGACAGATCTTCGTCTTCGGCGCTTCGCTCTGCGGGCCGATTCGCTCGGCCACCTGGAGCAGATCGAAAGCTACGCCCCTGGCCATCAAGTCAGGTTTGGAATCTTAAACTACACGGCTGACATCCGTGGAGACTTGATCTTCGACGGACTCGAGCCACGGCCAAGCGCGTCGCACTATCTCGAGAGGCATGATCTAGCTCTGCCCCTGGACAGTGTCCTGGAGGCCGCACACGCATCGGTTCCGATCCCTAACTCGGAGCCTATTGCACCAATCGAGGGTGAGCAGTTGGACGTCACCTCGGGGGCTGCGATCCCAAAAGCGATCGAGCCGAACGCTAGCCCCGCACTCTGCACGACCCGTGACTCCGAGGATCCGGACTCCTCCCCGGACTCCGAACCCCCCGCGCCCCTGCCAATCGAATCCGATTGGGCGCCGATAATGGAGTTCACTGCCGCAGACATCTTTCAGCGTTCGCCTTTTGGCCACATCCTGAATTCTCTTAAGTCTCTCTCTTTATCAGGAGAGCCCTGGCCGGACTACGGTCAGCGAGGGTGGGATATGGGCGATGAGGAAATTCAAAGCCCACCCACCACCCACTTTGTAGCCACTGTCGACAATCTAACCGACATGCTTGACTTCAGCTCCGAAGACATGGACGACATGGACGACGATGTAGGAGACGAACAGGAACCAGCACCTGTAGGGCGCTGGAAGGCCACCTCGTCATATGACATATATATGGTGGATACTCCAAAAGATGGAGATGGCGATGGAACAGTGGGGGATGACGCCCCCAAGAAAAAGCCAAAGCGCCACGCCGGCGCCGCTCTAAATCCCGCCAAAGCAAAAACAGTGATTCCGGCACGGGAGATAATACTACCCCGGATAGCACCGAAGAACACCCACCTCAGCAAGATTCGGCACAGGAAGATGGAGAAGCCAGCCCTCAGGAGAGAGCGGCAGACCGAGAGGTCGAGGATGATAACTATACGCCTCCCTCCAAAGACGAGGCAAGCCTCGATGATGACGAATTCGTCATACCATCAGACCCCGCCGAACAAGAGCGTTTTAAACGCAGGCTTTTAGCCACGGCAAGCAGCCTCAAGAAAAAGGAGCAATAGCTTAGAGCTGCCCAAGATTTGCTAGCTGATAGATCGACTGAAGTCCTTGCGGCCGAAGAGTATGAACTCAAACGCCCCTCCAAGAGTTACCCGAAGCGCAGGCCGCTACCCCGATCAGAGGAGGAAGCACCTACATCACCAGCGCATGACATGGAAGACCGGCCACCTCGCGGCCGCGACAGAGAGGCCTCTCGGCCCTCCACCCAAGCCATGCCCCGACGCCGCTCAACTAAGGCACGGGAAAATGCGCCCGACCTGCGAGACATACTGGAGGATAAGGCAAGACAAACAAGATCGATCTACGGATCGCGCAGGCGCCCTACGGCATGTGACAATGATCTTCACTCCGGATACAACAAATCCGGCCGGGCCGAACGCAACAGACATAGCTCTTCCGAGCTGCGTCGTGATATAGCCCAGTACAGAGGCGCCGCACACCCGCTATGCTTCACGAATGAAGTAATGGATCATAAAATCCCAGAAGGTTTCAAACCCGTAAACATCGAATCATACGATGGCACAACAGATCCGGCGGTATGGATCGAGGATTATCTCCTTCACATCCACATGGCACGCGGCGATGATCTACACGCCATCAAATACCTCCCGCTCAAACTTAAAGGACCGGCCCGGCATTGGCTTAACAGCTTGCCAGCAGACTCAATCGGTTCTTGGGAGGACCTGGAAGCCGCATTCCTCGACAACTTCCAGGGCACTTATGTGCGACCGCCGGATGACCGACGACTTAAGCCACATAATTCAGCAGCCAGAGGAATCGGCCAGACAATTCTGGACACGGTTCCTAACAAAGAAAAACCAGATAGTCGACTGTCCGGACGCAGAGGCCCTAGCAGCCTTCAAGCATAACATCCGCGATGAGTGGCTTGCCCGGCACCTGGGACAGGAAAAGCCGAAGTCCATGGCAGCCCTCACGACACTCATGACCCGCTTTTGCGCGGGAGAAGACAGCTGGCTAGCTCGCAATAACAACTTATCAAAGAACCCTATTAATTCGGATACCAAGGACAAAAGTGGCAAGACACGTCGGAATAAGCAAAAACGCCGCGTTAACAGCGACAACAATGAAGACACGGCAGTCAATGCCGGATTCAAAGGCTATAAATCTGGTCAGCGGAAAAAGCCATTCAAAAAGAATACTCAGGGCCCATCCATTTTGGACCGAATACTCGATCGCTTGTGCCAGATACATGGCACTCCCAAAAGGCCAGCCAATCACACTAACAGGGATTGTTGGGTGTTCAAGCAGGCAGGCAAGTTAAGGGCCGAAAAAAGAGACAAGGGGCGGCACAGCGACGACGAGGAACCCAAGCCGCCGAACAACAATGGACAGAAGGGCTTTCCCCCACAAGTGCGGATGGTGAACATGATATACGCAACCCACATTCCCAAGCGGGAGCGGAAGCGTGCGCTACGGGACGTATACGCGATGGAGCCAGTCGCCCCAAAGTTCAACCCATGGTCCTCCTGCCCGATCACTTTTGATCGAAGGGACCATCCCACTAGCATCCGTCATGGCGGCTTCGCCGCATTGGTTCTCGACCCAATCATCAACGTATTTCATCTCACAAGAGTCCTCATGGACGGCGGCAGTAGCCTGAACCTGCTTTATCAGGATACAGTGCGGAAAATGGGCATAGATCCCTCAAGGATGAAGCCCACAAGAACGACCTTTAAAGGCGTTATACCAGGTGTAGAAGCCAACTGTACAGGCTCAGTAACACTTGACGTGGTCTTCGGATCCCCGGACAATTTCCGAAGCGAAGAGTTAATCTTCGATATAGTCCCGTTTCGTAGTGGCTATCACGCCCTGCTCGGACGAACCGCATTCGCAAAGTTCAATGCGGTGCCGCACTATGCATATCTCAAGCTCAAGATGCCAGGCCCTCGAGGAGTAATTACGGTCAACGGAAACACCGAACGCTCCCTTCGTACGGAGGAGCATACGGCGGCTCTCGCAGCGGAGGTACAAAGTAGCCTTCTCAGCAATTCTCCAGTCCGGCCATTAAAAAGCCAGGCACTGCCAAGCGCGCCCGGAGTAACCCAGAGCAGGACCGCCTGGCACACTCCGAGCAAGCGTAGCAATGCGGCCCCAACCCTAGCTTTCGCGACATAGCGAAACCGGTACCTCGCGTACATAACTACGCCCTTGAAATACCATGGGCACAGGGGAAGGGGAACAATAACGGCATGCCCAAAATACGGCTTAAAACGTACTAGGGGCTGCCGGATTCTTTTTTTAATTTAATTTTTTCTTACTTTCAGGACTCCATACTTCGGACGACCTGTTTGGCAATTCGACTGCCGCACAAACGATGCAAGATCCAGGGAGGCAGACAAGCCATGCCGCATTATGGAACTCCCAGGTGGTCTCTGTTACGAGCGGTATACCTGTTTTAAATACAATTCCGCGGCGTGCCCCTGGTCAGGACATACTGAATAGTCCAATATCTTTTGCTTACCGCACTATTTGTATCGTTCGGCTTTGATAAATAGCCTCTCTATAAACAATGCTTAGCTTCTTGTCTATTTTCTGCATTACTCTCTTATATATATGTTCATTAATGACATGTTGCACCGTACACTATGGTACGGCAAGTACGCCAGGGGCTTCAGTACCCTTTAATATGGTGTGAGAAGTCCGTACACTTTCACAAGTGCGGCACCCCGAACTTATAGCACTATATGCATTGGTTCCGAATCATGATTTGGGTCAATAGTTTGGTTTGCCCGGCTCCTATGTTTTGGTGCCTTACGTTCCGCTATATCGGCTAAGGTAGCACTAGGAGAACCACTACGATTGTGCCCCGGTTGAGCTGGGTTAAGCACCTCAGTGGAGAAAGCTAAAACTGACTGTCATGATGAGGCGAGAGACCGGTCGCTGTTCGAGAGGTTTTTCGAGTCCCTAAAGACTTATGCCGCTTCGAGCGAGGAGCCGGATTTGTCCGGCCAAGGCGTGGATAGCGCCCCGAACTCGGTCTTCCGAACTAGGGGCTTCGCTGAAATTTAAAATTATAAAGTTCTATGGCTAAGTGAGAGTGTTCAAGCATTATAGTCTGATTGTCTGGTTCGTTGTGCTGAGCGCCTCCCTCGAAGGACCCAACTATGGGAAAAAGAGCGCTCAGGTTTATCCCGAACACCCCAGCACTAGTGGCATGGGGGCAGAAGCCGACGACTGGCCATCTCTCAATTTTTTTGATAAACGGCCGCACAGAAAATAATATTTTAAATTCAACAAGCATTGCTTAAGCGCCTATGAACAAGTTTTCAGCGCACAGGATAAAAACGAGCGAGTTTATTCAAAAATTACATCCTTGGTACATTCATCCGCCACAAGACGGGCACCCACAAGAACATCCTTGTAATAGTTCTCGGGCTTGCGATGCTCCTTCCCCGGCAGCGGTCCGTCCTTCACAAGCTTCTCACCGTCCAGCTTACCCCAGTGCACCTTTGCACGGGCAAGGGCCCGACGGGCACCTTTGATGCAGACGGAGCGCTTGATGACCTCGAGCCTTGGACAGGCCTCCACCAGCCGCCGCACCAGCCTGAAGTAGCTCCCAGGCAGGGCCTCTCCGGGCCACAGCCGAACTATGAAGCCCTTCACGGCCTGTTCGTCCGCCTTGTGGAGCTCGACCAGCTGTTTCAGCTGGTCACTCAAGGGCACGGGGTGTCCGGCCTCAGCATACTGAGACCAGAACACCTTCTCCGTCGAGCTGCCCTCTTCAGCTCGGTAGAATGCGGCGGCGTCGGATACGTTGCGGGGAAGATCTGCGAATGCCCCTGGAGAACTCCGGATTCGGGTAAGTAACAAGTAGTTTACTTTTATATTTCTGCTTTGCATAAAGAATGCCTTACCCGCTGCTATCTTCTTCATCTCCTCCAACTCTTGGAGGGCCTTTTGGGCTTCGGCCTTGGCAGACTTGGCAGTCTCAAGGGCCGCCGCGAGCTCGGACGCTTGGGTCTTTGACTCAAGCTCCAAACTCTCATGTTTTTTCATGAGAGCCTGAAGCTCTTGCTGCACCTCGCCGACCTGAGCCCCAAGGTTCTCTCGCTCGATGCGCTCCGCGGCCGTTTTCTTTTCGGCCTCAGACAGCGCTTGCTTGAGGGTCGCCACCTCAGTCGTGGCCCCTATAATAAGCAGTGCAATCCTGTTATTTTTTGCAATCACGCCTCTCTATAGGCACTTTTTCTGTAAGGTATTTCCTACCTTCTTTTTCCTCGAGCTGCCGCTTGGCAAGGCCGAGATCTTGCTTGGTCCGCTTGAGGTCCTGTTTCAGGACACCCACCTCCGCAGTTAGTGCGGCGGTGGATAGCAGCGAAGCCTGCACACGCATATTGACTCTTTATTGTTAGACTCCTGCGAAATTTACTAGATCCTCTATTCGGCTTTTCTTTCCGAACGCCAAACAGAGCATCAGGGGCTACTGTCTATGCAGTACTATTCATATATATTTTTACTTACCTCGAAGCCTGTTAGAAGGCTGGCGCAAGCTTCAGTCAGTCCGCTCTTGGCGGACTGAACCTTCCAGATCACCGTACTCATAATAGTACGGTGCTCCTCGTCGATGGAGGCGCCGTCAAGCACCTCAAGCAGATTGTCCGGCACCTCCGGTTGGACGGAGGCCGCCGGCTCGGAAGGCTTGCTCCTCTTGGAAGGAGTTCGCCTATCGCGGTCTGGAACTATTGAAGATTCCGGCGCGGTGTCCGGCTCAAAGCCGGACTTGGAGCCCTGGGGGGTCTTGTCCCCTTTACTCCTGGGGTCCGGGAGGTCGCCTTGCGGCTCCTCCAGGACCACCTCCTCCTGCCCTGGAGCTCGTTGCGATGCCACTTCGGCGTCGTCCGCAGTGCGGGGGGAGACAGTGGGCGGAACTGAGTTCACATCCGATGAATCCAGGGAGCCGCTCGATGACTCGTTGAGTTCGGCCCAGGGCGGACTGCATAATTACATTCGACATTAGGGAAAGCTATGCAACAAAGGAACATCATGAGTTATTCTGATATCCGAACTTACGATTTTGCCGGACGCTTGGCCCTGTTTGGCCACTCCTCTTTGCCCTCTTCGGCATCGGGGGAGTAGTCCGACGGAGGGGTCTTCCTTTTCCTAGACCCCTCGGCCTCTCCCATTGGGGCGGCCTTCCTCTTCTCTCCTCCCTCCGCTGGGGGGAGGGTTTTCTTCTTCCTCCTCCTCGTTTTCACGGGAAGAGGGCGTCTCGGACTCGTTGGATGACGGGTCCGACACCACCATGTTGCGGGCACTCTTTCGAGTCCCCGTGGTCTTCTTCTTCTTGGCCTTCTTCTCCGGCACCACATAAGGCGCCGGAACTAGCAGCTTCACTAGTAGAGCTGGGGCTGTGTCTTCGGGCAGCGGAGCCGGACAGTTAAATGGTCCGAATATCGCCCGCCAAGCCTATCAAAGGTAAGGGAGTTTAGATCCCGCATAGAGTCAAACTATGAAGAAAGCTTAACATCCTGTAAAAGGTGAAGATAGCTTACCTCGCTAGCGTGACGCTGCGAGCTGTATCCGCGGTCCTCGGAAGCAGATGCGGGAGCCTCAGCGCCCTTAAATAGCACCTTCTAGGCATCTTTGTATGTCGTGTCGAAGAGCCTGCTAAGGGTTTGGTGCTGCGTCGGGTCGAACTCCCACAGATTAAAATCCCGTTGTTGGCATGGGAGGATCCGGCGGACGAGCATAACCTGGATTACATTAACAAGCCGGATTGGCTTGTTCACCAGGGACTGGATGCATGTTTGCAATCCGGTCACCTCTTTTTTGTCACCCCACGACAGGCCCGTCTCTTTCCAGGACATAAGCCGCATGGGGGGTCCAGATCGGAACTCGGGGGCTGCGGTCCATTTCGGATCGTGTGGCTCGGTGATGTAAAACCACCCGGATTGCCACCCCTTTAGGGTCTCCACAAAAGAGCCCTCGAACCATAGGACATTGGCCATCTTGCCCGCCATGGCGCCTCCGCACTCCGCCTGGCTGCCGCGCACCACCTTGGGCTTGACGTTGAAGGTCTTGAGCCAGAGGCCGAAATGAGGGCGTACGCAGAGGAAAGCCTCGCACACGACGATAAACGCCGAGATGTTGAGGATGAAGTTCGGGGCCAGATCGTGGAAATCCAGGCCGTAGTAGAACATGAGCCCCCGGACCAATGGGTGGAGTGGAAAGCCCAGCCCGCGGAGGAAGTGGGGAAGAAATACTACCCTCTCATGGGGCCTTGGGGTGGGGAGAAGCTGCCCCTTTTCGGGAAGCCGGTGCGCGATGTCCTTAGACAGGTATCCGGCCTTCCTTAGCTTCTTGACTTGGCCCTCCGTAGAGGAGGAGACCATCCACTTGCCTCCCGCTCCGGACATTGCTGGAGAAGGTTGAGGTGGGAAGTGCGGGCTTGGGCGCTGGAGCTCGAGTGCGCAAGAGATGGATAGGCAAAGGAGGAAGAAGGCGTAGGTAAAAAGGTGGATCCTTATCCCCTTATATGGGCGGATGCGGTTGTGCGTCCCCACCTGCCTAGTAAAACTCGCTTGCCTCCCAAGCGCCATGATAAGTGGTGCGATTGGATTACCCACATCCGTATTGATGAGAATCCCGTAAAGGGGGTACACGATCTCTGCTTTGACAAGACGTGCCAAGGAAACCGCCTCGCAAAACATGCTGAGGTGGAAAAGTAAAAACGAATCGAGTAAAGGACTTGGCCATAGTGTGATGACGCACTGCGGAATACGTCGGCAGATTTGATTTGTGTCAATATTATTCTCTCTATGGCAATATGTGGAAACTTATTTTGCAGAACCGGACACTACTCTTGGTGTTTACAATCTTCTATGAAGGACTTGGAGGAGGAACCCGCCTTGCAATGCCGAAGACAATTTGCGCGCCGGACTCGCCGTCATTGAAGCCTGGTTCAGGGGCTACTGAGGGAGTCCTGGATTAGGGGGTGTTCGGGTAGCTGGACTATACCTTCAGCCGGACTCCCGGACTCCTGTACTATGAAGATACAAGATTGAAGACTTCGTCCCGTGTCCGGATGGGACTTTCCTTGGCGTGGAAGGCAAGCTTGGTGATGCGGATATTCAAGATCTCCTACCATTGTAACCGACTCTGTGTAACCCTAACCCTATCTGGTGTCTATATAAACCGGAGGGTTGTAGTCCGTAGGGAATCAACTCCATATACAACAATCATACCATAGGCTAGCTTCTAGGGTTTAGCCTCCTTGATCTCGTGGTAGATCTACTCTTGTATTACCTATATCATCAATATTAATCAAGCAGGACATAGGGTTTTACCTCCATCAAGAGGGCCTGAACCTGGGTAAAACATCGTGTTCCCTGCCTCCTGTTACCATCCGGCCTAGACGCACAGTTCGGGACCCACTACCCGAGATCCGCCGGTTTTGACACCGACAGGTACCATAATCCAAGTGTTGGTGTGTGAGCTAGGTATCGAAGAATATGCTTCACAGCCTTATGGTGTGATTCCTTCGGTGCAGCTTGAAATCGGGCACACATGCAAACACTAAGCATTATATCTGGCCTAGATGCACATAAGTATAATAAGGAACCTATCATGGAGCGGTATACCTTATGATCGAAGTCAATACCATTTTCATCAGTGCATAGATGGCCATTTGTGGGCATAGGAATTTTGACGCCTTTGCAATCTTGCATGCCGAATTTCCTCAGTACATCCTTGAGGTATTTATCCTGAGATATGAATATGCCATTGTCTTGTTGACGAATTTGAAGACCTAAGAAGAATTTCAACTCTCCCATCCTAGACATTTGATATTCTTCACTCATCATATAGGCAAATTCATCACTATAACGTTGGTCAGTACATCCAAAGATAATATCACACTACTAGGAAAAGGGCTATAGATAGGATTGATACTAATGGCGCACCATGGAAGCAGTGCGCCACTACTATATACTAATGGCGCACCGGTTGGTGATGCGCCATTAGTGTGGAAGACACTAATGGCGCACCAGAAACAGGGTGCGCCACTAGTATTAAATTATTATTTTTTCCATTTTTCCATACATACTAATGGCGCATCAGGTCGAAGTGCGCCATTACTAGTTCTAAGTAGTAATGGCGCACCAAGCAGACAGTGCGCCATTACTGTAAAACAAATTTTATTCTTTTTTTTGCAAAACTACTAATGGCGCATCGTTTCACAGTGCGCCATTACTAGTTTAAACTAGTAATGGCGCACTATTACCCGGTGCGCCATTAGTATATATTTTTTTTACTTTTTTTACAAAACTACTAATGGAGCACCACCTGCAGGTGCGCCATTAGTAACCAGGGTTACTAATGGCGCATTTGCTGGTGGTGCGCCATTAATAACCTGGGACCCCAACAAGATATTTTGGACAGCCCCACACCTACCCACTCACTTTCCCAATTCATTCCCTCCACCTCCTTCTCCAAGCTTTCGGCCATCTCCTCCTCCTCACCTCATTTCCACCATAGATTCATCAAAATTAAGTGGTGAAATTACCTTTTTTTTGATAGGTAAGTAAGGGGAAAGCTATCTTCATGATGTAGATCTACTTTTTTTCTCCCTAGGTCGCTCCAAAAATGTGCACATGCACTTTTTGTGGCCTAGCTAGATCTATGTATGTTTGTGGTGTTGCATGTGTTTGTGGTGTTGCATATATGTTTGTGTTTGAAGGTACCGGTATTTGAAATGCGATAGTTGCCAATATTTTGCCGGAATGTTTTGATTCATTTCCGTTTCGGCGAGAATTTTGGCAGTATGCATTCTTTTTGGTCCTATTTTTAGGGAAGGTCATGCCAAATTTTTTCTTGGTTCTAAAATATCGTTTTGCTCTACCTCGCAGGCAACCATGGTCCGCACGATGACTGAAGGCATCGTGAGTAGATTTTTGAGCTCCACGAAGGCCGAGATGCTTCAAAAGAACGAGACAGAGATAAGATGTCCGTGTCGAAGATGCAAGCTGAAGAGCCTTATTGCGGACCCGGATTCCGGGCAGGTGCGGGACCACCTGCTCTTGCGTGGTTTCATGGATGGCTATCGGTGGCAAGGTGATGAAGATGACTATGAAGTCATCCATGGGGTCCGGGCAAGAAATGAGGAAGGGCAACAAGACAAGTACCACCGCGGCGAGGGCGGGCGAGAAGACGAAGAATCTCCAGGACATGATCATGACGGTGATGCTGTACACAGTCATCATGTAGAAGATGTCGTACATGATGATGAGGAAGATCAAGACGAAGGGCATGATCATGAAGATGAAGATGCCGGAGCAGACGACGATGGAGGCTGGGTGCAGGACCCTCATATTCAAGAGCTGCTTCTCAAGCAGACGGATGACGCAAGAGCTGCCGCCTGAGAGAAAGCCAAGCTGGATCAACTGGAGATAGACGCGGTTACTCCATTATATGAAGGATGCAGGCCCGAGGATACCCGCCTGAAAGTAACGCTCATGGCTCTAGAGATGAAGGTAAAACACAAAATGACCGACGCATGCTTCGACGAGAACATGTCATTCTGGCACGAACGTCTTCCCAAGGGGAACAAGTGCCCGACCAGTTTCGAGGAGGCGAAGAAAATCGTGTGTCCTCTGGATTTACCGCACGTGAAATACCATGTGTGCATGAACAATTGTATCATTTATCGGGACAAGCACGCGGAGTCTACCATATGTCCGGTGTGCGGCGTCACTCGATACAAGAAGAGGAAGAAAGCTCCTCGAAAATCGGTGTGGTACTTTCAGATCACTCCTTGTCTGCAGCGGTATTTCGCGGACCCTAAGGTAGCAAAGCTCCTGCGTTGGCACGCGGATAGGGAGGAGAAGAAGCGGGAAGATTACGGAAATGATCCGGAGATAAATAAAAAAGACAAGATGCTGAGTCACCCTAAGGATGCGAGCCAGTGGCAAGCGTTGAACTTTGAATACCCAGAATTTGGGAAGGATCCAAGGAACATCGTGCTGGGCGCGAGCACCGATGGAGTCAATCCGTTTGGCAGCCAGAGAAGCACACATAGCACCTGGCCTGTGTTTGTGTGGATGTACAACCTTCCCCCTTGGTTGTGCATGAAGAGGAAGTACATTCACATGAGTATGCTAATTGAAGGGCCGAAACAACCAGGGAACGACATCAATCTGTATCTGGGGCTGCTAAAGGAGGAGCTAGACACGCTGTGGAAAACGCAAGCCAATACGTGGGACGCTGCGGAGAAAGAATATTTCCCTATGAGAGGCGCACTGCTCACGACGGTGCACGACTATCGCGGTTATGGATATCTCGCGGGGCAGGTAGTCCACGGATTTTCTGGATGCATAAGGTGCATGGATGACACAACGTACGCTAGCTAGATAGAGATCCCGGGTCTTCGAAAACCGTGTTCATGGGACATCGAAGGTGGCTTCATGATGATGACCCGTGGAGGAAATGCAAGGATCTGTTCGATGGTGAAACCGAACCCCAAAAATGCCCGTGTACGAGGAGCGGCGAGGAAATAGATGAGCTATTGAAAAATTGGAAAGACTGCCCACTGCCGGGATAGAAGCAAAGGGCGCCAGAGCCGGGAAAGAAGCAAAAGGCGCCAGAGCCGCTGCTGAAGGTATGGAAAACGAGGTCTGTTTTCTGGGACTTGTCGTACTGGAAGATCCACCGTGTGCCTCACAGCCTTGATGTCATGCATATCACGAAGAACGTGTGCGAGTCTGCTTGGTACCCTACTCAACATGCCAGAGAGGACCAAAGATGGGCCGAAAGCAAGGGCAGACTTGAAATCAATGGGCATCAGGCAGGAGCTTCACGCTAATGATGATGATGATGATGTTGTTGATGATGATGATGATGATGATGAGGCGAAGCAGGACATAGAAAGTCGTCGCAAAGGCAAAAAGGCCAAGAAGACCGGAAATGACTACCCTCCCGCGTGCTTCACTCTAAGTCGGGAGGAGATCGAGCAGTTTTTCACCTGCCTCCTAGGAGTAAAACTTCCTTACGGTTACGCGGGGAAGATAAGCAGATACCTAGACCCAGCGAAGCAGAAGTTCAGCGGGATGAAGTCTCACGACTGTCACGTGCTGATGACGCAGATACTTCCAGTTGCAATCCGTGGGATCATGGACGTGCACGTCCGTGAAATGCTATTTGGCCTATGCAACTTTTTCGACGTCATCTCTCGGAAGTCGATTGGCGTGAGGCAACTCAGAAGGCTATAGGAAGAGATCGTGGTGATACTATGCGAGCTTGAGATGTACTTCCCGCCCGCATTCTTCGATGTTATGGTGCATCTGCTGGTCCATATCATGGAGGATATCATCCAACTCGGGCCGACGTTCCTGCACAACATGATGCCGTTCGAAAGGATGAATGGTGTCATCAAAGGATACGTTCGCAACATGTCATGTCCAGAGGGAAGTATAGCCAGGGGCTTTCTGACCGAAGAGTGCATCTTCTACTGCACGAATTATCTAGGCATCGAGAACCCCGTTGGTCTGCCCGTCAACAGGCACCTCGGCAGGCTCGCTGGATGGGGTCACCGTGAGGGTCGCTGTGAAATGCATGTCGACTTCGAGGGTCGACTCGCCGACTTTGAAAGAGCAAACCTAGTCGCCCTACAACACATAGACGTGGTCGATCCTTGGGTGGTAGAGCACAAAACCTTTATTGAGAAGACGTACAATGACCGAGGCCAACAGAGGACGGACGGAGATATACTCAAAGAGCACAACTCATGTTTCACGCATTGGTTCAAGCAGAAGCTTCTGTCGTACCCTTTACATGAAGATTCTTCCGCGGAAGAACAACTCATATTCGCCTTGTCACAGGGCGCCGAGCACAACCTGATGACCTATGAGGCATACGATATCAACGGCTACACATTCTACACCGAGGACAAGGACATGAAGAGCGATGGTTATCAGAACTCCGGGGTAACGATGGAATCCTACACCGGTAACGACAGGGACAGATACTACGGAAGGATCAAGGAGATCTGGGAGCTGAGCTACGCTGGAGAGAAGGTCCCGATGTTCCGTGTCAGATGGGCCAAGAGCGTCCTAAAATAAGACCGGTATTTCACCACCATGGTTATACCCGAAGCCAAATCCAAGACCGCGGGCGCAAACGTCACCGCGAAAAATGAGCCATGGGTACTAGCTTCCCAAGTGGACCAATGCTTCTTCATTACCGACCCGTCAAAGCCCAGTCGTGTTGTCGTGAGGAGAGGCAAAAGGAAGATCATCGGAATGGATGGAGTAGCCAATGAGCAAGACTTCGACAAGTATGGCGACCCGAAGATCGAACATGACGACGATGATGAAGTAGCAGCACACACCACAAGAAGAAGCAGGACCACCCTACCTAAAGGACGTCTGTTCCATAGAAGAACTCCATTTGCGAAAAAGAAGGGCAAGAAGATTGTGAACAGATAGCTAGCTAAGATCGATTGTATTTAAATCGTAGTCTTCATTTCTCGATTGTATTTCATGGGCACTTTTTGATATCATGAATATTTTTAAATTTCATGGGCACTTTTTGAATTCATGAGGACACTTGATCTCGATCCCCCTCCATCTCGATCTCGATTCCCCCTCCATCTCGATCCCACCCGCACCCTCCCCCGCTAGCTCCACCGCCACCGACGACCCACCGCAACCCTCCCCCGCTCCACCGCCGCCGACGAGCA
>NC_041392.1:675418662-675494957 GCF_002162155.2 Triticum dicoccoides
CCCCGCACCACTGCCGCCGCCGATGATATTTTCAAGTAACAAATTTGAACATATTTTAAAAAAAATTATTACTGTTTTTATAAAAAAATATTACTGTTATGATTTAAACAAGTTTGAACATATTTAAACACAAATAAATATCAAAAACAGTATTTAAAATGCATAAAAAATATTGGGGAGCCTGGGAATCGAACCTAGGACCTCCTGGTGTGTGTGCTGCGTGCTGACCAGTCGGGCTAGTGGGTGGGTTCTGTTGTAGATAGGGTTAGGCTGTAGATATGGTTAGTGGGCTAGATTAAAACAAAATTCTAATGGCGCACCGAGGGGAGGTGCGCCATTAGAATAGTCATACTTATGGCGCGGCTGGGTGGTGCGCCATTAGAACCCTCCCCCTAGCTATCCTCCCTCTCCCTCGCCAGATCCCCTTCGACCCTCTCTCCCTCGCCACCAGATCCACCCGCGCGCTGCCCCGACCCACGACGCCGCCACCCCGACCCTCACCGGACTCCACCCCCGCCGCCCACGCGCCCCTGCACCCCCACCCCCGCCGCCCCGACCCTCGCCATCTGCGCCTTCTTCCACCTCCGGCCACCGCGGCCTCACCGTCTGTGGAGGTATCTGCTCGACGGACGCACTCCTCGACGGCAGCGCGAGCCTCCCCGCGTGGCTGCTGCTCATCGACGACGGTTAGTCTCTGTCCCTCCCTCCCTCTCTCCCCCGCTCATCCCCATGCCCCCACGGGGCGGCGACCTAGGGTTAGGAGCAGGAGCTCGCCGCCGCCGCATCGTCGTGCCGCTGCTGCTGCTTCTTGCGGCCGCCTTTCCCGCGCGCTTGTGCGCGGACGCCGGGCCCCACGTTCTCGTGCGTTGCCGCCGCCGCCGCCGTCACGCGGCTGCTGCTTCTTGTTGTCAGTTCGCTGCCATACCTTCAATTCCTGCCATGCTTATCTTCAATTAACCATAGGGTTCCTAAGGTTTCTCAGATAGAGATATAAGTAATGGCCATTATAGATAGATGCGTGGAAATCACATGTTGTTAAGATTTCCATACATGTAGCTACCATTTGGTCATACAAATTGGTGCTCCTGCATATTGTTTTTGGTCCTTATAAATTGTTCAGTAGTGCTCCTGGAGGATGACTAAGGAATTAGTGCTCTATTATGATTTCTTGATAGAATTGTCGAACTACTGTCCTATGTATTAGTACTGATTATTTGGGTCCTTATCCTTGCTTCAAAGGATGCTGGTAGGTAAATCGGTGGCCTTTTTAACCATGCTATGCCATTGTTAGCTGTATTAGTACTGATTATTTGGTTAGCTGTAGTAGGAGAGTGCCTGCTGATTAGTGTTTATTTGCTTTTTTGGGCGCTTAATTGGTTATTTGTCTGAAGTAGTGTTAGTTCTGATCATGATTGTTGTGCTTATGGCTTTAGAAAATGATAAACTGTTTGAATCTGATAGGAAGGTGTCCTTTTAGATTTTGTTGGTAAATCTGTTTTATTCAATGGTTATTGACAGTAGATTATCATTCCTATTTTAGGAAGGTCTATTCCTGCAATATCATTGTTACCTTTTATTTAGACTACTACTGCTAGGACTTGCTCCAGATTTTAGGATTTCTTTTCTTTTAGGATTTATTTTCTTCTAGGACTAGGTTTTTATTATTTTTCTGTTGTGATTGTTTTTTGAGCTCTTTCTTTTACATTTCCTACTATCCTTATCCTAATTATCTTAAATTGTTATGATGTGTGTAACAGGATTAGATCTTGGATTTGCTAGTGGACTTTGGGTGTTTCTTAGCCAGCTTGGTGACTCCATACTTTTCACTATTTCAGCAAGTCTTTTGTAAGCATTAAACTTTCATCACTACATTTCTATATTATGTGTACATCTGTTTGCTTCCAATTGCTATATATGTATTGTTTTTACTAAAAATGATGAAGCTCCTGTCAATTGCTATACATATATATGTGTATGATGATCCTCCTTTCCTGCAGTAGTATAGCTAGGATATAAAGCACATTGAACTAACAATCTTGTATGGTGCCTAAACTACAATGATTCAGGAACATCAGATGACTCGAGGGTTGCAGTACATGGAATGCATTTGCAAATGCAGCCAAAACCTGATATATACCAAAAAAAGATTGTTATATTTCTCCCTGGTACAATAAATAATAAACTAAAATAGTTCCTGGTACAAAAAGAATAAACTATACATAGTTAATTTCTTCTCTTCAGCATCTTTCTGAATGACCCTAATTGTCACTGACAATATCTGGACAGATTGAAAACAATTTAACTTCAGTACTTCAAGTAATTTGCATGAAAGATTTTTGAAGTCCAACTTCTGAATCCAGAATTTGATTAGTTCCATAAATTTGTATGACCACAGATTTAGAAAATTTTCTGAGATTTGTATGACCAAAGATACAGTTCGGATTTGATTAGTTCCATAAATTTGTATGACCAAATATATATTTCAGATTTGTATAGTTTCAGAGATTTGTATGACCAAAGATACAGTTCAGATTTGAATTGTTTCAGAAATTGGTATGACCAAAGATGCTATTGTATATAAATGGGCTGCTGTAGAACTGTTCTTCATCTTTACAGTGCTGTTGTATAGAAATATGCTGAATTTTCTGCTCTGATTGTTGCTCAAAGAAATTTAGCAAAAAAATGGGGTCCTGGGAGACGCCGCTACTGCTTGAGGCCCTTGAGAGGCCCTTCGTGTCGTGATGATTTTGCAGGTACCCCGAGAGGCCCTTGAGTTTACCGGAATGTCGATTAACTTCCGTTCCGGCAAATTCGGGTACTCCATATGTCCTATTTTCAGCAAAGGTCATGCTGAAATTTTCCGTGAATTTTAGCATGACTTTGCTAAAAGTCGGACATATGAGGTACTTGCTACTAATGCATGGGCCGGGGTATCTTAGTACTTAATTAAGTAGGATCAACTGCCCCTTTATTCTTGCTATATTAAACCATAGGTGGTAATAGAGCCAAGTGATTAGTGCCAAGTGATTAGGCCCAACCTAGGGTGCCTCGGCATCGATAAACCCTAAATGATGAAAACTTAACTTGGCTGCCCCGGATGCCTCGGTGTCGATGAGAACCTAAATGATGTACGCTTAGGCTTTTAGGGTGCCTCGGCGTCGACAAACCCTAAATGATGAAAGCTTAGGCTTTTAGGGTGCCTCGGTGTCGACAAACCCTAAATGATGAGACCATGATCTTGTTCCTTGACAATAACCAACTTTTTGACCAAACTTTTTTCCTATTTAGAGCGAAACATGGCCCACAACGATGAGGCCGGTGGTTCGGGCGGCAAGCAATTCTGGGAGCTATCCCAGGAGATGGAGGAACAACCTCACCGCTATGAGGACGCCGCGGAAGACACCGATCCTGATTACACAACCCCTAGTGGCGTCGGGGATGACACCACTGATGGTGCTGTCGAGGATGCCACCACTGATGATGGCGGCGCACACACAGATGGCAGCCAACCGAAGAAGCAAAGGAAGGACCGGCGCCCGAATGCGCTCCACACCGTCAAGGAGGAATTCACTCAAGTGGACTCCGACGGGAATCCAAAGGAGCCCAAACATATAGTCAAGGGGTACTCGGTTCAGCTCGGGTGCATTCTCCGGAGCACCGTCTCGATCAACACCGAGAACCTTAGGCATAAGGACCGAGGGAATTTGTGCAACCTCCTCTTCACGAAGCTGCACGAATGATACAAGTTCCCCGCCGAATTTGAAAACACACGCCTCTCAGGGAATAAAGTGAACAGTGCCACCCTCACGAAGATGAGCACGGCCCTGTCTACTTGGAAAAGCGCGGTGAAGAGAATGAGTGATAAAGGTGATAGTTATGAGAAGATCAAGGCGAAATATCCTTTGATGAGCAAAGATGAGTACAAGGAGTTCAAGATCAAGTGCGAGAGCAGTGCAACCTCCGAATCAAGTCAGTGGGGGAAAGAAATGCGGGGGTTGAACTTAGGGGAACACAAACTCGGTCCCTGCGGTTACAGAGTGGCGGAGCCTATATGGGACAAGGAGGATGCGGAGCGTGCCGAGCAAGGCCTACAGCCCCGCTTCGAGAAATACAGCGGTGACAAGCAGACCAGGAACAATGTCAGGGCCCGGTACAAGGAGGACCCGATAACAAAGGAGCTTACCACGGATCCGAAGACCAGGGCGCTTGAGCTTCTTCTGGTAAGGAATACACCCCAGCGTAATTAGCTCCATATGGTTGCACTCTAATTAATCCCCAATATTTCTAAATGGTTCACGTTCCTTTCGCAGGACACTAAAAGCAGTAGCGCGGGGTCGTCTAAGAGCTCCCCTTTCGACACCCCTTTAAATAGGGCGTTGAACGTAATGAAAAACAAGGATAAGCTCACTAAGCCGACGTCAGCTGGTCATGTGGCCGGCAAAGGCTTGTCCACAAAATGGGGGTCATACTATACCGCTGGTGTGCGGAAGGAGAAAAAGACCAGCTTGGAAAGCCAGACGCGCGAGGTTGAAGAACTCAAGGCACAAGTGGCGCGGATTCTGGAGCTTGTCCAAGAGAAAGTGCAACAACAACTTGGAACGACGCTCAACACCATGGTGCCTATGTTGATTCATGGGCTGACGATGTGGATTGCGGGCGGCCAACAGGGGCCTCCCCCGGTTCCCAGCTTCACGGCCAGCAACTCGCACAGCGCGCAGGCGGCTCCATTGGTGTCTCCGGCGGCGGCGCCATTGGTGTCTCCGGCGGAGGCGGTATTCGTGTCTCCGGTGCCGGCACGGGCATTGGAGCTTAATGCACCCAGGTGTACGCCGGTCGGCACCTCGCCAGCAAGCGCCCCCTCCGTCAGTTGCACGCCCGCCGTTGACGGTGCCTCGACATTAGCCGAGCTCGGCGGCATCACGGTAACTAAGCCTCTCGGTCGATGACTTCATCTCCTTGCCTTTGACTGGGCATCCCTGACGCCATGTACATGTTTTCGCAGGGCACCGCCGACGTTCCTTGCACTCTTCTGCACTTCGTGGGCACCGAGTTGGTCGATGTCGCCAAGGGCAGAATCGTTCAACCGGGCAACCCCATGTTCCACGGTAATCCGATGCCACCCACAATGTATAGGGTTGAAGTGGTTCTGGTGCTGCCAGGCTGCGACGAGCTGTTACCTCCGATTCGACCCGCTGGGGCCGACGAAGAAGATGAGATGACCCTCATCACCTGCGTAAACTGGCCCCTGCTTTGGCCGAAGAGCCAGATTCGTTTGGGGGCGGGGGACACCACCCCACAGACAAGACCGCCAGTCGTGCCGGCGCCAAGCCATGGCAAGAACGCCGCAACGCTACCGGACCTGCCGGACATCCCTATGGCACAAGATCCGGACAGCCCTATGGCACAGGATCCGGACAGCGACGACAACGACGACGGTACATTTACCAAAGTTGATTAGTACTTTGCCGAACATGGGTACGCTGACGAGTTCTGCGGGCCTCTTTCTCAAGAACCCAACCAAGACGACCGCGATCTAGCTGGTACGGCGGAGAAATCCAATTGCAACAGGCATCGTCTGGCGTTCAGTTCTCAGGACACGCCTCCAGCTCCCGCCTTCACCGAGCCTCAGATAGCTGAGGTGTGAAATATTATCAGCCCCAACACGCTCAATAAGGTGGTCTGTGAGCAGAACTCGGTCCCATTACAGGAGATCAAGAAGAAGGGACGGAAACGAAAGACTAACAAGGGCGCCGGTGCGAGCCAGCCGGCACCGAGTTCGATCCGTGCTCAGGACGGGCCATCTTCACCTAAGGATATCTCGAGGAGGGTGCATGTGGCGGGTAGGGCGATGCTACCGCCAAATATGCTGAATGCTGCAACCGGTGCTATGCGGAGTCTGCACGACAGTGTTCTTTATTTGGAGAAGCGGCGTCTCAGAGAGAAGGATGTGGCATACCCGGTTTTCGTGGCCAAGGTGCCAGAGGGCAGGGGCTTTGTGGATGGCGACATCGGGGGTACGATCGTCCTGCAGTTTGATGACATCTTTGCTATGTTTAACCTTCATCCGCTGCACTACACCTTCGTTCGGCTGTTTTCGCTGAGTATGGAGATGCGGATCATTAGAGACAAGACCCCGAACATCGTGATAGTCGACCCCTTCTACATGCGTGCCAAGCACTTGAGCAGCGCTGGGGACCGCCAAGTTGCGAGTTCACACCTCGAAGGCGTCATTCCGGCAAACCCAGATAAGGATAACTTCCTTGTGGCTTACTTTCCCGAGTAAGTCATCCCTTAACCGCCCCGTAACATATGATTTCTTAGATTTCGATCGTTCTTTTTTTTAACATTCCGTGTTCTGTGCAGTGACACACATTGCACACTCATCCTCTTAAGCCCGAAATATTCCATGGCCACGTATTTAGACTCGAACCGTAACTCCAAGATAGACTACACAAATGTCAAGAAAGTTCTTGATGATGTTCTCCCCGCCTACGCCAAATCTGGGGGCACCTTCACCAGGGCAGTTTGTAAGTACGGCAAGCACATGTTCTCACACAATACGAAGTTCTGCTGCGTCAAGCAGCCGCCTGGCAGTCAGAAGGATGCCTACTATGCCCTCCATCACATGCGGGCGATCATAAGGGACCATCATCAACTTCTGCTACCAGATAATCTCAAAGATTGGGCCGTGAGCTTGTCGGCAGTCTAGGACGCGGACCTCAGACAAGAATTCTTTCGCATCCAGTCGGAGTTTGCAGACATCATCCATCAAGATGTCCTTCATACCTCGGGGCAGTTCTTCCTCAGATATCAACCGTCCAACAGTGAGATAGATGCAATGCTACAAATGCAGGGTGACAACGACCGCGATTTCATGACCATCACGACAGACGGCGGCTTCATCCATGTTCATGTCCGATGAGTCGAGTCGAAAGTAGTGATGTGTAGTTCTGAAACATTGATTGGCTCATGTTGTAATTATACTTTAATGAATTCGTATGTCTCTTTGGTTTGGACAGTCGTTCAACTTAGATGTAATCAATGCTATTTATTAGTAGGACCATGAATCGTGCTATTAATGTCTTGCTTTTCTCTTCCGATCCTTTTGTTGCATACTTACATATTGCTTATGTATTGTCTATTGTTTGTCTTGTGCATAGAGATGCCGTCGTATGTCGTGTACAAGGGTAAGGTTCCCGGAGTCTACGACGACTGGGAGGAGTGTCGGAGACAGGTTCACCATTTTAGCGGTAACAGTTACAAAGGGTACACCACTAGGGCGGAGGCCATACGCCCGCTATCTAGAGGGAGAGAGGAGGGAGCGTTGGAGGAATCGGATGAAGACCAGTTTGATTGCGATGATGCTCATCGTGATGACCACAACTCTCTTCTATGTGATGGTAGTTTGGATGATCGATATCGACTTGTAATGTGAAGGTAAACTCGATACTCGCGGTCTTGAGACTTGTAATGTTTTATCTTTGTTCGGTCTTTTGAATTTGGAGACTAATATGATGAATTGTATTTGGAGACTAATCTTCTATTGTATTCGATGAATCTGATGTTGCTGTGTGCTGCTGTCTATATTCTGTCCAATAATATATTTTGTAACCTGTGCAAAAATCAGAAAAGCAAAAAAAAATAAAACATAATATTCATACTAATGGCGCACCACACAAGACACTAATGGCGCACTGTGATCATCACACTAATGGCGCATTAACTGCTGGTGCACCATTAGAATGCCAAAGAACATGGGTACATATGGCCCCCTGGGAGGCATTCTAATGGCGCACTGCAGGCTATACTAATGGCGCACTACGTGGTGCGCCATTAGAACACCAGATACTAATGGCGCACCGGTGGTGCGCCATTAGAATTTAATTCTAATGGCATGATGCAAGTGGCGCACCGGTAGTGCGCCATTAGAAGGCAAATTCGGTGCGCCACTAGCATGCCTTTTCCTAGTAGTGTCATCAACATATACTTGGCACACAAACAATTCACCATCATAAGATTTAGTGAAAAGAGTAGGGTCGAGTGAACCGGGTTTGAAGCCTTTCTTCATGAAGAGTTCCTTCAGGGTATCATACCAAGCCCGTGGGGCCTGCTTGAGGCCATAGAGGGCCTTGTTGAGTTTGAAGACTTTGTCAGGATTCTTTGGATCTTCAAAACCTGGGGGTTGAGCAACATATACTTCTTCCTCAAGCTTACCATTGAGGAATGCACTTTTCACATCCATTTGATACAAAGTGATATCATGATGGTTAGCATAAGCAAGTACTATGCGAATAGCCTCTAGTCTAGCAACAGGTGCAAAAGTTTCATCGAAATCAATTCCTTCAACCTGTGTGTAGCCTTGAGCTACAAGCCGTGCCTTATTCCTCACCACAAGGCCATTTTCATCTTGCTTGTTGCGGTAGATCCACTTTGTGCCGATGATATTATGCTTGCGAGGATCTGGACGTTTGACTAGTTTGCAGACATTGTTAAGCTCGAACTGATGTAATTCCTCTTGCATGGCCTGAATCCACTCAGGCTCCAGAAATGCTTCATCTACCTTAGTGGGCTCTGTAATAGAGACAAAAGCATACTGCCCACAAAAGTTAGACAAATGTGAAGCTTTTGAGCGTGTGAGAGGACCTGGCGCTTTGATGTCATTGATGATCTTTTCAACCTGCACTTCTTTTCAATGCGAGGATGAGCTGGTTGTCGTTGAAGAATTTGATCAGCGTTTTCTTCAGCACCATTTTCTTCAGCATTTTCTTCAGGTGCATTAGCTCGACGTTCTTCATGTTCTAGAATGAATTCTTCAGCAGATTCTTCAGTAGGAATGACATCCTCAGTAGCCTTGAACTTGATAGTTTCCTCAGGTGCTGGTTCATCTATCACAGTAGGTAGGTGCTCTCTTTGCGAGCCGTTAGTTTCATCGAACCGCACATCTACAGTTTCAACAACTTTGTGAAGAACGTTGTTGAAGACTCTGTAGGTGTGCGAGTCCTTTCCGTAACCAAGCATAAAACCTTCATGTGCTTTCGGTGCAAATTTTGAGTTGTGATGAGGATCTCTAATCCAACATTTAGCACCGAAGACTTTGAAATAACTTACATTGGGTTTCTTGTCAGTGAGGAGTTCATAGGAAATCTTTTTGAAGAATTTGTGAAGATATACTATATTGATGATGTGGCACGCAGTATCAATTGCCTCAGTCCAGAAACAACGAGGCGTTTTGTATTCATCAAGCATAGTGTGAGCCATCTCAGCAAGAGTCATGTTCGTGCGCTCCACGACGCCATTCTGCTGAGGAGTGTAAGGAGCAGATAACTCATGAGTAATAGCAAGTTCATCAAGATAGTCATCGAGACCAGAATTCTTGAACTCAGTGCCATTGTCACTTATGATGTGCTTGATCTTCACACCAAAGTTGGTTGAAGCCCTCGAGGAAAATCGTTTGAAGACTTCCTGCACTTCATGTTTGTAAGTAACAAGGTGTACCCATGTGTAGCGAGAATAATCATCAACAATAACAAAGCCATATTGAGATGCTTCATTTGAAATAGCAGAATTATGATTAGGACCGAAGAGATCCATGTGAAGCAATTCAAATGGGCGAGTGGTGGTCATGATAGTCTTCGCTGGATGCTTGGCCTTGGTCATCTTCCCAGCTTCACAGGCTCCGCATAGGTGATCCTTGAGGAATTTGACATTCTCGATGCCAATGACATGCTTCTTCTTCGCAAGCGTGTGCAAATTACTCATGCCTGCATGACGAAGTCGTCGATGCCAGAGCCAGCCTTCTGAAGCTTTTACAAGTAAGCACACGGCTGGGTGTGGTCCTGTAGAGAAATCAACAATATACAGGTCTCCTCTCCTAAAGCCTTCGAAGACTTTGGAATTGTCAGCTTCCATAACCACAACACAACGGTACTTGCCAAAGACAACAACCATATCAAGATCACAAAGCATTGAGACAGACATAAGGTTGTATCCTAAGGACTCAACAAGCATGACTTTGTCCATGTGTCGATCCTTTGTAATCGCAACCTTACCTAGACCCAATACCTGACTTTTGCCTTTGTCAGCAAAGATGATATGCTTCAAATGCGACGGAGATAATCGAGCATCCATCAATAGATTCTTGTCACCAGTCATGTGGTTTGTACATCCACTATCAAGGACCCACTCAGTGGCTTTGGGTTGATCATCCTGCAGATGAATTAGTGCAGCTTACAAACTCATATACTTCATCAGTGAAGAATATGACATCAATTCATCAGATCAATTTCATCAAGTAAAAGAACTAATAACGCAATATGAGGACGTGAGAAATGAAAGTTCATTTCTTCATGATTAGCCCGCGTCCTATCAGGCATGCTCAGGTCTCCAGCAAATTCTTCAGACGATTATGTCCGTCTGGAGACCTGACCCTGCAGAAGAGATTAGTTCTTTTTCTTCACCACCCACATCTGAAGGGGTGGCAAAGAGTTCATCATTCTGCGAGCTCCATATGAGAAGGATGGCATAGAAGCCAGTCCAATTCGTTTCACATAAGAGGGGTTAGAGTAAGCATAAGAGTATGAAGAGAAACTCTTCAAGGACTTATGGACATAATGATTTGAAGAATAATGCATATATCCATAATCCTTAGATCTTCCCTGCGAAACAGACGGGTTATCACGATGATGTTCATATGAGGACTCTGCTCCATATGAGGAATTTGGTCCATATAAAGAATTTGATCTGGGGTTCCTATTCTTCACAGGTGGCGTCATGACGACATTCACCTGAAGATTTTCAAGACATCTTTTGGGAACCCAGATTTTCTTCATAGGGGAGCCGTTCCTGCAGTTAGTGCCAACATGTCTAGCAAATACTTCACCATTCTTATTTTTGAATAGCTTATAGTTGGAGTCAATTGACTCATCATCAGAATGAGGAGATTCACATGCAAATCCAGATAAGTTAGATGGATCAACTGGAGGTCCCTTTGCAGCAACCCATGTAGTTTTGGGGTACTGCTCAGGCTTCCAATATGTACCATCATCATTGAGTTTCCTCTCAAAGGCGATACCCTCTTTCCTAGGGTTCCTGTTGAGGATCTGCTTTCTAAGCACATCACAAAGAGCCTGATACCCTTTGAGGCTTTTGTACATGCCTGTCGTGTACAATTACTTCAGCCCTGCATCGTCAGTGATACTAGCAATGTCCTCAGATGAGGAATTAGTGATAGCAGAGGCATGTGAAGAATTTGAAACATTAGCAGCATTTGAACATTCAGGTGAAGAATTAGCAGATTCATGTTCAATGCACTTCAAGCATGGTGGAACAAATTCTCCCTGAGAAGCGCTGATTTGTTGAGCAAGTAATGAATCGCGCTCCTTCTGAAGATCTTCATAACTCACTCTTAGCTTCTCAAGGTCTTGCTTTGTTTGAAGAAATTCATAACAAAGCTTCTCATGATCCGATAAGAGAGTGTTATGATGACTTTGATGTTTGTCAAGCTTGGACTGAAGTCTTTGAAGATTTTCAGTCAAAGTTTCAGTGCGATCCATTTCTTCACCCAACATATCATCACTTTTATTTAGCATGTTTTGAACCTTTTCTAAAGCCCTTTGTTGTTTTATAGCAATCTTAGCAAGTTTAGAATAGCTGGGTTTAAGGTTTTCATCAGATTCATTCTCACTTGATTCAGAGGAGGTATATTTGAGTACCTTGGCACCCTTTGCCATGAAGCAATAGGTGGGAGCGTAGTCATCATCGCCTTCATCAGCCTTGTTGGTGAGGTCATTTTCTTCAGTGTCGAAGATAGACTTGCTGACGAATGCAGTAGCGAGAGCAAGGCTCGCCACTCCGGATTCGGACTCCTCAGATGACTCCTCTTCCTCATTTTCTTCAAATTCAGCCTCAGAGTCCATTTCCTTGCCAATGAATGCCTTGGCCTTCTTGGAGATGCTCTTCTTGTGATATGAAGGCTTGGAGGATTTTGATGATGTGGATTTTGTGGATTTCTTCTTTTTCTTCGTATCATCAGAACTGTAATCCTTGTATTTCTTCTTCTTTGATTCCTTTTCCCACTAAGGACAATCTTGAATGAAATGTCCAGGTTTCTTGCATTTGTGACAGAGCCTCTTTTTGTAGTCACTGGATGAGGAATCATAGCTCCTTGAGGATCTTCCAAGGCGACCACGTCTTGAGAACTTTTGGAACTTCTTCATGAGCAGAGCCAGATCATGGCTCAGTTCTTCAGGATCACCAAGGCTGCTATCAGAGTCTTCATCTTCGGACTCAGATACTGCCTTGGCCTTCAGTGCACGGGTTCTGCCATAGCTTGAACCATAGAGATCTCTCTTTTCAGCAAGTTGGAACTCATGAGTATTTAGCCTCTTGAGAATATCAGCGGGATCAAGTGACTTGTAATCAGCACGTTCTTGTATCATCAATGCCAGAGTGTCAAATGAGGAATCAAGCGATCTCAGCAATTTCTTCGCCACCTCATGGTCAGTGATGTCAGTGGCACCAAGTGCTTGAAGCTCATTTGAGATGTTAGTGAGGCGATCGAAGGTTTGTTGAACATTTTCATTGTCGAGTCTTTTGAAGCGGTTGAAGAGATTGCGAAGAACATCAACTCGAGAGTCACGCTGAGTTGAGACTCCTTCATTCACTTTGGACAACCTGTCCCAGATAAGCTTCGCTGTTTCCAAAGCACTCACTCTGCCATACTGTCCTTTGCTCAGATGGCCACATATGATATTCTTCGCTTGAGAGTCGAGTTGCTTGAATCTCTTCACATCGTCAGCATTCAGAGAAGGTGTGACTGAGGGAACACCATTTTCCACAACATACCAGAGATCGTTATCAATTGCTTCAAGATGCATTCGCATCTTATTCTTCCAGTAGGGGTAGTCCGTCCCATCGAAGGTAGGACACTCAGCAGAGACCTTGATCATACCTGCGGTCGATATAACTAAAACTCTAGGCAGTTAAACCAAAATCACACAGAACAAGGGAGTACCTTGCTCTGATACCAATTGAAAGTGCGTTATATCGACTAGAGGGGGGTGAATAGGCGATTTTTATGAAATCCTTTACTGAGGAATTTGCCGATGAGGAAATTCCTTAGCGAAGAACTACTAGCAGCGGAATAAGTACTCAAAAGTAAACATAATAGAATACAAGCATAGTCATCATAATGAAATGAAGACAGGCACAGAGTACAGGAAGCGTAATCACATGATAACACAGGATGAAGACAAACAGACTGAAGAAATTGAACTGAGGAAATTGAGAAAGTCTTCAGTCAAAGTCTTCAAACACAGATATGAACAAACACACAACACAGTTATGAGGAAATGAAAGAGTTGAGGAAATAGAACCAGTAAGCTTGGTGAAGACAATGATTTGGTAGACCAGTTCCAACTGCTGTCTCGGTTGTATGTCTGGTTGGAGCGGCTGAGTATTTAAACTCGAGGACACACAGTCCCGGACACCCAGTCAAGGACACTTAGTCCAAGACACTCAGTCCTCACCGTATTCTCCTTGAACTAAGGTCACACAGACCTCGTCCAATCACTCGTGGTAAGTCTTCAGGCGACTTTCAAACCTTCACAAACTTGGTCACTCGGTGATCCACAATTCCTCTTGGATGCTCTAGACCATGACGCCTAATCGTCTGGAAGAAGCACAGTCTTCAAAGGTAACAAGCGTCGGATCCACTCAGGATCAATCTCTTCAGTGATGCTCAATCACTTGGGGTTTGTAGGTGTTTGGGTTTTGGGTTTTTGGTTTTTCCTCACTTGATGATTTTCGCTCAAAGTCCTCGAAGGATGGGTTGCTCTCAAATGACAAGTGTCAGTTTCTCTCAGAGCAGCCAACCAGCTAGTGGTTGTAGGTGGCAGCTATTTATAGCCTAGGGAGCAGCCCGACATGATAAGACATAAATGCCCTTAATGATATGACCATTTGGTGGATAGATATTTTGGGACAGCTGGCGCATAGCACAACAACAGTCGGAATTTTGAGTAGTAAAATCCTCAGGGCTATCATGTTCCTCACTATGTAGGCAATCCGCACTGGCGAATTCCTAACTCCTCAGTCAGGACAAATTCCTCAGAGACCAGAAGAACTTCGTCTCTGTCACTGAAGAAATTGACTGAACTGTATGAGATTTCCAATGGCTTCACTCGAAGGGATTGGTAGATGTAGGATTTTGAGTTGAGCATCACATGGAAATTTTTCCTTAGTATTTCCTCGACCCCCTTTAACAATACGGTGTTTCCTATGACTCAAGAGAGAGAAAAACAAAAATATGAAAACGAAAGTCTTCAAGCTTCATATTCCTCGCATGAATATCAAGTCTTCATGGACACACCAATTTCTTCACTTTCAAAGTCTTCATGAAAGTCTTCAGAAATACCAAAATCTTTAGTCGAAGATGTTCATTTTTAGGGGTCGACTTTTCCTGTAAATATCAAACTCATCATAGACTTATAGACCTATGTACACTCACAAACGCATTAGTCCCTTAATCTATAAGTCTTCAATACACCAAAATCACTAAGGGGCACTAGATGCACTTACAGGAAGATCATATGTTCAGATCCTATATGCATATTATTACCCCTCTAATTATGAACATGAATATGCTTTGTGAGTAATTACGTTCGTTCCTGAGGACAAGGGAGAAGTCTTGCTATGAGTAGTCATGTGAATTTGGTATTCGTTTGATATTTTGATAAGATGTATGTTGTCTAGCCTCTAGTGGTGTTATGTGAACGTCGACTACATAACACTTCACCATTATTTGGGCCTAGAGGAAGGCATTGGGAAGTAATAAGTAGATGATGGGTTGCTAGAGTGACAGAAGCTTAAACCCTAGTTTATGTGTTGCTTTGTAAGGGGCTGATTTGGATCCATATGTTTTATGCTATGGTTAGGTTTACCTTAATACTTTTGTTGTAGTTGCGGATGCTTGCAATAGAGGTTAATCATAAGTGGGATGCTTGTTCAAGTAAGAACAGCACCCAAGCACCGGTCCACCCACATATCAAATTATCAAAGTATCGAATGCGAATCATATGAATGTGATGAAAACTAGCTTGACGGTAGTCCCATGTGTCCTCGGGAGCGCTTTTCCTATTATAAGAGTTTGTTCCGGCTTGTCCTTTGCTACAAAAGGATTGGGCCACCTTGCTGAACTTTATTTACTTTTGTTACTTTTTGCTCATTACAACCTATCTTATCACAAAACTATCTGTTACCACTTATTTCAGTACTTGCAGAGAATACCTTGCTGAAAACCGCTTATCATTTCCTTCTTCTCCTCGTTGGGTTCGACACTCTTACTTATCGAAAGGACTACGATAGATCCCCTATACTTGTGGGTCATCAAGACTCTTTTTTGGCGGTATTGCCGGGGAGTGTAGCGCCTTTGGTAGGTGGAATTTGGTAAGGAAAATTTTATATAGTGTGCTGAAATTTACTGTCACTTGTTACTATGGAAAGTAATTCTCTGAGGGGCTTCTTCGGGGTATCTTCACCCTGTCCAGTAGAGCAAAGAGTTGCTCCTCAACCTACTGAACCTATTGAAAATTAAACTCCTTTTGAATTTCCTTCGGGTATGATGGAAAGACTGCTAGCTAACTGAGGGAGTCCTGGATTAGGGGGTCTCCGGACAGCCGGACTATATCCTTTGGCCGGACTGTTGGACTATGAAGATACAAGATTGAAGACTTCATCTCATGTCCAGATGGGACTCTACTTGGCGTGGAAGGCAAGCTAGGCAATACAGATATGGATATCTCCTCCTTTGTAACCGACCTTGTGTAACCCTAACCCTCTCCTGTGTCTATATAAACCGGAGGGTTTTAGTCTGTAGAACAACAACTAAAACATACAATCATACGATAGGCTAGCTTCTAGGGTTTAGTCTCTCTGATCTCGTGGTAGATCTACTCTTGTATTACCCATATCATCAATATTAATCAAGCAGGACGTAGAGTTTTACCTCCATCAACAGGGCCCAAACATGGGTAAAACATTGTGTCCCCTGCCTCCTGTTACCATCTGCCTTAGACGCACAGTTCGGACCCCCTACCCGAGATCCGCCGGTTTTGACACCGACATTGGTGCTTTCATTGAGAGTTCCTCTGTGTCGTCACCGTTAGGCTTGATGGCTCCTACTATCATCGATGGCGATGCAGTCTAGGGTGAGACTTTTCTCCCCGGACAGATCTTCGTATTCGGCGGCTTTGCATTGCGGGCCAATTCTCTTGGCCATCTGGAGCAGATTGAAAGTTACGCCCCTAGCCACCAGATCAGGTTTGGAAGCTTAAACTACACTGCCGATATCCGTGGAGACTTGATCTTCGACGGATTCGAGCCTCTGCCTTGTGCGTCATGCGGTCACGATGAGTACAGTTTAGCGCTACCATCGGATATTGTTCAAGAGATCGCACAGGCAGCCGCTCCGACCCTCAAATTCGGAGCCAGGTGCGCCTTCCGCGGGTGGGTGGATGGACCCCGCCACGGAAGCCTTACCCTTAGCGACGATCGAGCCGAACATAGACCCTACCTTGCACGAGAGCCGTGTTGTTAAACTGCCGGATCTTTCTCCAGCCACGGACTCCAAACCGCCTGCACCTGTTCCTATCGAATCCGATTGGGCGCCGATCATGGAGTTTACCTCCGCAGATATTTTTCAGCACTCGCCCTTTGGCGACATATTGAACTCATTAAGGTCTCTCTCCTTGTCAGGAGGATCCTCGCCGAACTATGTCCGGCAGGACTGGGATGCGGACGACGAAGAAATTCATGACCCACCCACCACCCACTTAGTAGCCACTGTCGATGACTTAACCGACATGCTCGACTTCGACTCCGAAGACATCGACGGTATGGACGATGATGCGGGAGACGCAGAGGAACCACTGCCCACAGGGCACTGGACGCCCACTTCACCACATGACGTATACATGGTGAACACACCAAAAGAAGATGACGATGAGGAATGGAAGGACGCAACAAAGGATTGTCCCCTCGAGAAGCAGTCAAAGCGGCGGCGTAAACGCCACTCCAAATCCTGCCTCGACAGAAACAACGATCATATAGACCCAGTGTTAGAGCAGGGGGAACCATTGCCGGACCACGGCAACGCGAAGGATCAAGCCGAACAACCTGACTCTATCAAAGATAATAGTCCGGATGACTTCACACTGCATAGACACCCGGAGCAATAGAATGCCCGTCAAAGGCTTGTTGCCACCGCGAGGAGTCTAAAAAGGCAGAAGCAAAGACTCAAGGCTGCACACGACACACTCGGAATCAGATCGAGCAAAGTACTCAACGCAGCAGCGAAGTACGGCGGTAATCGCCCCACCAAAAGCTACCCAAAACGGAAGTTGCTACCCGAATTCTATGAGGAGGCCTTAGATCCCCCGCAACCAAAATTTAAAACGGCCACTTGGCCGGATAGACGACCTCACGGCCAACATAGAGCGGCAAGCAATGTCGCACATAAGCCAATACGCGATCCACGCGAGGGCTCGCATCAAAAGGACGACGCAACCAGATCCATCTATGGACCACACAGGCGCGCTCCAGCATACAATGCAACACAACAAACATCCGAACACTACGGTACACCCAGATATAGGGGTGCCGCACACCCCCCTATGTTTCACCGACGAGGTACTAGACCATGAATTTCCAGAGGGATTCAAACCCGTAAACATAGAGGCATACGACGGAACAACAGACCCTGGGGTTTGGATTGAGGACTATATCCTCCATATCCATATGGCTCGAGGAGATCATCTCCATGCCATTAAGTATTTACCCCTCAAACTCAAAGGGCCAGCTCGGCACTGGCTTAAAAGCCTCCTCGACAGCTCCATTGGAAGCTGGGAAGAGCTCGAAGACGCTTTTTGGGCAAATTTTCAAGGGACTTATGTCCGACCTCCGAACGCGGACGATTTGAGTCATATAACTCAACAGCCCGGAGAGTCAGCCCGAAAGCTTTGGAACAGGTTCCTTACTAAAAAGAACCAAATAGTCGACTGTCCGGACGCTGAAGCCTTGGCAGCTTTTAAGCATAGCGTCCGTGACGAATGGCTTGCCAGACACCTAGGACAAGAAAAGTCGAGAACAATGGCAGCATTAACAAGCCTCATGACCCGCTTTTGCGCGGGTGAGGATAGCTGGCTAGCCAGATGCAGCACCAGTGACCCCAGTGTTGGGGATCGTAGCAGAAATTTAAAATTTTCTACACATCACCAAGATCAATCTATGGAGTAATCTAGCAACGAGGGGAAGGAGAGAGCATCTACATACCCTTGTAGATCGCTAAGCGGAAGCGTTCAAGTGAACGGGGTTGATGGAGTCGTACTCATCATGATCCAAATCACCGATGATCCTAGCGCCAAACGGACGGCGCCTCCGCGTTCAACACACGTACGGTTGGGAGACGTCTCCTCCTTCTTGATCCAGCAAGGTGAGAGGAGAAGTTGAGGGAAAACTCCGACAGTACGACGGCGTGGTGGTGATGGAGCTCGTGGTTCTCCGGCAGGGCTTCGCCAAGCACTACGGAGGAGGATGAGGTGTTGGAGGAGGAAGAGGGCTGCGCCAAGGGAAGGGTGCGGCTGCCCTCTCTCTCCCTCACTATATATAGGGGGAAGGGAGGAGGGGGATGCGCCCTAGGCTTCCCTAGGGGAGGGGTGGCGGCCACAGGGGAAACCCTAGATGGGTTTGGGCGCCCCCACCCCCTAGGAAACTTGCCCCCCAAGCCGGGAGGGACGGCTGCCGTAGGGGTGGCGCCCCCACCTCTTCTGGTTACGTGAGATGGGGTGGGAGGGGCGCTCAGCCCCTTAGTGGGCTGATGTGCCCTCTCCCCTTGGCCCATAAGGCCCCCCAACGCTTGTCGGGGCCTCCGAACCCCCTTTCGGACACGCTGGTCATCACCTGGTACCCCCGGAACAATTCCGGACTCCAATACCCTTCGTCCAATATACCGATCTTCACCTCCGGACCATTCTGGAGCTCCTCGTCATGTCCGGGATCTCATCCGGGACTCCGAACAACCTTCGGTAACCACATACTATTTCCCATAACAACTCTAGCGTTACCGAACCTTAAGTGTGTAGACCCTACGGGTTCAGGAACCATGCAGACATGACTGAGACAACTCTCCGGCCAATAACCAACAACGGGATCTGGATATCCATGTTGGCTCCCACATGTTCCACGACGATCTCATCGGATGAACCACGATGTCGAGGATTCAATCAATCCCGTATACAATTCCCTTTGTCTAGCGGTATTGTACTTGCCCGATATTTGATCGTCGGTATCCGATACCTTGTTCAATCTTGTTACCGGCAAGTCTCTTTACTCGTTCCGTAACACATCATCCCGTGATCAACTCCTTGGTCACATTGTGCACATTATGATGATGTCCTACCGAGTGGGCCCAGAGATACCTCCCCGTTTACATGGAGTGACAAATCCCAGTCTCGATTCGTGCCAACCCAACAGACACTTTCGGAGATACCTGTAGTGTACCTTTATAGCCACCCAGTTACGTTGTGATGTTTGGTACACCCAAAGCACTCCTACGGTATCCGGGAGTTGCACAATCTCATGGTCTAAGGAAATGATACTTGACATTAGAAAAGCTTTAGCAAACAAACTACACGATCTTTGTGCTAGGCTTAGGATTGGGTCTTGTCCATCACATCATTCTCCTAATGATGTGATCCTGTTATCAACGACATCCAATGTCCATGGTCAGGAAACCGTAACCATCTTATTGATCAACGAGCTAGTCAACTAGAGGCTTACCAGGGACATGGTGTTGTCTATGTATCCACAAATGTATTTGAGTTTCCTATCAATACAATTCTAGCATGGATAATAAACGGTTATCATGAACAGTGAAATATAATAATAACCAATTTATTTCCAACAGTCTCCCACTAGGGCATATTTCCAACAGTCTCCCACTTGCACTAGAGTCAATAATCTAGTTCACATCGCCATGTGATTAACACTCACAGGTCACATCGCCATGTGACCAACATCCAAGAGTCTACTAGACTCAATGATCTAGTTCACATCACTATGTGATAAACACTCAAAGAGTTCTGGGTTTGATCATGTTATGCTTGTGAGAGAGGTTGTAGTCAACGGGTCTTGCCATATTCAGATCCCTATGTATTTCGCAAAACTTTATATCATAGATGCTGCTACGACGTTCCACTTGGAGCTATTCCAAATTATTGCTCCCTTATACGTATCCGGTATCTCTACTCAGAGCTATCCGGATAGGTGTTAAGCTTGCATCGACGTAACTCTTTACGTCGAACTCTTTATCACCTCCATAACCGAGAAACATTTCCTTATTCTTCTAAGGATAAATTTGACCGCTATCTGGTGATCCAGTCCTAGATCACCTTTGTACCCTCTTGCCAGACATGTGGCAAGGCACACATCAGGTGCGGTACTTAGCATGGCATACCGTATAGAGCCTATGACAAGAGCATAGGGGACGACCTTCGTCCTTCCTCTTTCTTCTGCCGTGGTCAAGCTTTGAGTCTTACTCAACTTCACACCTTTCAACTCAGGTAAGAACCCCTTCTTTGACTGATCTATTTTGAACTCCTTCAAAAACATGTCAAGGTGTGCGTTCTTTGAAAGTATCATCAGGAGTCTTGATCTATCTCTATAGATCTTGATGCCCAATTTGTAAGCAGCTTTATCCAGGTCTTCCTTTGAAAAACACTCTTCAAACAACCGTTTATGCTTTCCAGAAATTCTACATTATTTCGAATCAACAATATGTCATCCACATGTACTTATCAGAAATGTTGTAGTGCTCCCACTCACTTTCTTGTAAATACAAGTTTCTAGCAAACATTGTATAAACCTAAAAGCTTTGATCACTCCATCAAAACATATATTCCGATTCCGAGATACTTGCTCTAGCCCATAGAAGGATTGCTGGAGCCAGCATACCTTTTAGCATCCTTAGGATCGTCAAAACCTTTTATTATATCACATACAACTTTTCTTATGAAAACTGGTAAGAAAACTTGTTTTGACATCCATCTGTAAGATTTCATAATCGAAAAATACAGCTAATGCTAACATGATTCCGACGGACTTAAGCATCGCTACGGGTGAGAAATTCTCATCGTAGTCAACTACTTGAACTTGTGAAAAGGCTCTTTCCCACAAGTCGAGATTCATAGACGGTAACAATACCGCCCACATCCGTCTTCTTCTTAAAGATCCATTTATCTCAATGGCTTGCCGATCATCGGGCTAGTCCACCAAAGTCCATACTTTGTTCTGATATATGGATCCTATCTCGGATTTCATGGCTTCTAACCATTTGTCGGAATACGGGCCCACCATCGCTTCTCCATAGCTCGTAGGTTCATTGTTGTCTAACAACATGATATCTGAGACAGGATTACCGTACCACTCAGGAGTAGTACATATCCTTGTCGACCTACGAGGTTCGATAGCAACTTGATCCGAAGCTTTATGATCACTATCATTAACTTCCTATTCAACAGACATAGGCTTCACATAAAACATCTTTCTGTGTTGCATCACTCTCTGGTTGAAGTAAAGGTTCGACAACCTCATCGAGTTCTATCTTCCTCCCACTCAATTCTTTCGAGAGAAACTCCTTCTCGAGAAAGGACCCGTTCTTAGCGACAAACAATTTGCCCTCGGATCTGAGATAGAAGGTATACCCAATTGTCACCCTTGGGTATCCTATGAAGATGTGTTTGTCCTCTTTGGGTTCGAGCTTCTCCGGCTGAAGCCTTAAGCATCGCAGCCCCAAACATTAAGAAACGACAACTTTGGTTTCTTGCCAAACCATATTCTTACGATGTCATCTCAACGGACTTAGATGGTGTCCTATCTAAAGTGAATGCAGCTGTCTCTAACGCATAACCTCAAAATGAAAACGGTAGATCGGTAAGAGACATCATAGATCGCACCATATCTCATGAGGTTCATTTATGACGTCCGGACACACCATTACCCTGTGGTGTTCCAGGTGGCTTCAACTGTGAAACAATTCCACAATGTCTTAAGTGTTTGCCAAACTCATAACTCAGAAATTCTCATTGATCAGATCGTAAGAATTTGATCTTCTTGTTATTATGATTCTTAACTTCACTCTGAAATCGCTTGAACTTTTCAAACGTTTCAGACTTGTGCTTCATTAAGTAAATATACCTATACCTACTCAAATTGTCAGTGAAGATGAGAAAATAGCAATATCCACCGCACGCTTCAATTCTCATTGGATCACACACATCTGCATGTATGATTTCCAACAAGTCACTTGCCCGTTTCATTGTACCTGAAAACGGGGTCTTAGTCATCCAGCACATGAGGCATGGCTCGCATGTGTCAAGCGATTCAAAATCAAGTGACTCCAAACATCCATCAATATGGAGTTTCTTCATGCATCTTACGCCAATATGACCTAAGCGGCAGTGCCACAAGAAAGTGGTACTATCATTATTAACTCTACATCTTTTGGCGTGAACATGTGTATTACCATGACCGAGATTCAATGAACCATTCACATAGGGTGCATGACCATGAAAGGTATTATTCATGTAAACAGAATAACCATTATTCTCTAACTTACATGAATAACCGTATTGCAATGAACATGATCTAATCATATTCATGCTCAACGTAGACACCTGATAACATTTATCTAGGTTCAATACTAATCCCGAAGGTAGATGGAGCGTGCGATGGTGATCTCATCAACTTTGGAAACACTTCCAACACACATCATCACCTCGCCCTTTAGCTAGTCTCCATTTAGTCTGTAGCTTTTGCTTCAAGTCACCAATAATAGCAACTGAACCGGTATCCAATACCCAGGTGCTACCAGGAGTACTAGTGAGGTACACATTAATAACACGTATATACTTTGTTGAAGTTGCCAGCCTTCTTATCTACCATGCATTTGGGGTAATTCCGCTACCAATGACCGTTCCCTTTACAATAGAAGCACTTAGTCTCGGGTTTAGGTTCAACCTTGGGTTCCTTCAAGGAGCGGCAACTGGTTTGCCATCCATGAAGTTTCCCTTCTAGCCCTTGCCCTTCTTGAAACCAGTGGTCTTGTTAAACCATCAACACTTGATGCTCCTTCTTGATTTCTACCTTTTGCGGTCTTAAGCACCGCGAACAGTTTCGGGATCAACTCCATCCCTTGCATGTCATAGTTCATCACGAAGATCTAGTAGCTTAGTGATAGTGGCTAGAGAACTCTATCAATCACTATCTTATCGGGAAGTTTAACTCCCACTTGATTTAAGTGATTGTAGCACCCAGACATTCTGAGCACATGCTCACTAGCTGAGCTATTCTCCTCCATCTTGTTGGCAAAAGAACTTGTCAGAGGTCTCACACCTCTCAACATGGGCATGAGCCTGAAATCCCAATTTCAGCTCTTGGAACATCTCATATGTTCTATGGCGTTCAAAACGTCATTGGAATCCCGATTCTAAGCCGTAAAGTTTGGTGCACTAAACTATCAAGTAGTCATCAGGATGTGTCTGTCAGGTGTTCACAACATCCACAGACGACGTTGTAGGGGTTTGCACATCGAGCGGTGCATCAAAGACGTAAGCCTTCTGTGTAGCAGTGAGGACACTCCTCGGACTACGGACCCAGTCTGCATCATTGCTTACAATATCTTTCAACTCAATCTTTCTCTAGGAACGTATTGAAATAGGGAGCTACAACATGAGCTATTTATCTACAACATATTTGCAAAGACAATTTAGACTATGTTCATGATAATTGAGTTCATCTCATCAAATTATTTAATGAACTCCCACTCAGATAGACATCCCTCTAGTCATCTAAGTGAAACATGATCCGAATCGACTAGGCTGTGTCCGATCATCACGTGAGACGGACTAGTCATCAACGGTGAACATCTCATGTTGATCGTATCTTCTATACGACTCATGTTTGACCTTTCGGTCTTCCGTGTTCCGAGGCCATGTCTGTACATGCTAGGCTCGTCAAGTCAACCTTAGTGTTTCACGTGTGTCCCGAGGCCATGTCTGTACATGCTAGGCTCGTCAACACCCGTTGTATTCGAACGTTAGAATCTATCACACCCGATCATCATGTGGTGCTTTGAAACAACGAACCTTCGCATCGGTGCACGGTTAGGGGGAACGCTTTTCTTGAAATTTTAGTGAGGGATCATCTTATTTAAGCTACCGTCATTCTAAGCAAATAAGATGTAAAACATGATAAACATCACATGCAATCAAATAGTGACATGATATGGCCAATAGCATTTTGCTCCTTTTGATCTCCATCTTCGGGGCTCCATGATCATCATTGTCACCGGCATGACACCATGATCTCCATCATCATGATCTCCATCATCGTGTCTTCTTGAAGTTGTCTCGTCATCCATTACTTCTACTACTATGGCTAACGCTTTAGCAATAAAGTAAAGTAATTACATGGCGTTTATGTTGACACGTAGGTCATAAATAAATTAAGACAACTCCTATGGCTCCTGCCGGTTGTCATACTCATTGACATGCAAGTCGTGATTCCTATTACAAGAACATGATCAATCTCATACATCACATATATCATTCATCACATCCTTTTGGCCATATCACATCACAAGGCATATGCTGCAAAAACAAGTTAGACGTCCTCTAATTGTTGTTGCAAGTTTTTACGTGGCTGCTATAGGTTTCTAGCAAAAACGTTTCTTACCTACGCGAAAAACCACAACGTGATATGCCAATTTCTATGTACCCTTCATAAGGACCCTTTTCATCGAATTCGATCCGACTAAAGTGGGAGAGACAGACACCCGCTAGCCACCTTATGCAACTAGTGCATGTCAGTCGGTGGAACCAGTCTCACGTAAGAGTACGTGTAAGGTCGGTCCGGGCCGCTTCATCCCACGATGCCGATGAATCAAGATAAGACTAGTAACGGCAAGTAAATTGACAATATCGATGCCCACAACTGCTTTGTGTTCTACTTGTGCATAGAAACTACGCATAAACCTGGCTCTGATACCACTGTTGGGGATCGTAGCAGAAATTTAAAATTTTCTACGCATCACCAAGATCAATCTATGGAGTAATCTAGCAACGAGGGGAAGGAGAGTGCATCTATATACCCTTGTAGATCGCTAAGCGGAAGCGTTCAAGTGAATGGGGTTGATGGAGTCGTACTCGTCGTGATCCAAATCACCGATGATCCTAGCGCCAAACGGACGGCGCCTCCGCGTTCAACACACGTACGGTTGGGAGACGTCTCCTCCTTCTTGATCTAGCAAGCTGAGAGGAGAAGTTGAGGGAAAACTCCGACAGCACGACGGCGTGGTGGTGATGGAGCTCGTGGTTCTCCGGCAGGGCTTCGCCAAGCACTACGGAGGAGGATGAGGTGTTGGAGGAGGAAGAGGGCTGCGCCAAGGGAAGGGTGCGGCTGCCCTCTCTCTCCCTCACTATATATAGGGGAAGGGAGGAGGGGGAGGCGCCCTAGGGTTCCCTAGGGGAGGGGTGGCGGCCACAGGGGAAACCCTAGATGGGTTTGGGCGCCCCCACCCCCTAGGAAACTTGCCCCCCAAGCCGAGAGGGGTGGCTGCCCTAGGGGTGGCGCCCCCACCTCTCCTGGTTACGTGAGATGGGGTGGGAGGGGCGCTCAGACCCTTAGTGGGCTGATGTGCCCTCTCCCCTTGGCCCATAAGGCCCCCCAACGCTTGTCGGGGCCTCCGGAACCCCTTTTAGATACGCTGGTCATCACCTGGTACCCCCGGAACAATTCCGGACTCCAATACCCTTCGTCCAATATACCGATCTTCACCTCTGGACCATTCCGGAGCTCCTCATCATGTCCGGGGTCTCATCTGGGACTCCGAACAACCTTCGGTAACCACATACTATTTCCCATAACAACTCTACGTTACCGAACCTTAAGCATGTAGACCCTACGAGTTCAGGAACCATGCAGACATGATCGAGACAACTCTCTGGCCAATAACCAACAGCGGGATCTGGATACCCATGTTGGCTCCCACATGTTCCATGATGATCTCATCGAATGAACCACGATGTCGAGGATTCAATCAATCCTGTATACAATTCCCTTTGTCCAGCGGTATTGTACTTGCCCAAGATTCGATCGTCGGTATCCGATACCTTGTTCAATCTCGTTACCGGCAAGTCTCTTTACTCGTTCCGTAACACATCATCCCGTGATCAACTCCTTGGTCACATTGTGCACATTATGATGATGTCCTACCGAGTGGGCCCAGAGATACCTCTCCGTTTACACGGAGTGACAAATCCCAGTCTCGATTCGTGCCAACCCAACAGACACTTTCGGAGATACCTGTAGTGTACCTTTATAGCCACCTAGTTACGTTGTGACGTTTGGCACACCCAAAGCACTCCTACGGTGTCCGGGAGTTGCACAATCTCATGGTCTAAGGAAATGATACTTGACATTAGAAAAGCTTTAGCAAACAAACTACACGATCTTTGTGCTAGGCTTAGGATTGGGTCTTGTCCATCACATCATTCTCCTAATGATGTGATCCTGTTATCAATGACATCCAATGTCCATGGTCAGGAAACCGTAACCATCTTATTGATCAACGAGCTAGTCAACTAGAGGCTTACTAGGGACATGGTGTTGTCTATGTATCCACACATGTATCTGAGTTTCCTATCAATACAATTCTAGCATGGATAATAAACGGTTATCATGAACAATGAAATATAATAATAACCAATTTATTATTGCCTCTAGGGCATATTTCCAACACCTAGTACATCCGAAGTTAGAGATGGAAACGGGAAATCACGGCGCAACAACAATAATAAAAGCCGGAATAAAGAAGACATCACGAAGAGCACGGCAGTAAACGCCGGATTCAAAAGCTCTCGGCCAAGTCAGCAAAAGCCGCCCTCTAAAGGCGCCAGAGACGAACTGACCAGCCTAAACAAAATTCTAGACCAAGTATGTCAGATCCATAGCACCCCCGGTAAACCTGCTAATCATACCCATAGAGAATGTTGGGTCTTCAAGCAGTCCGGCAAGCTCAACGCCGTACACAAGGGGGAAGATACACCAAGCGAAGGAGAGGATGAGCCTCTCAAGAAAGACACTGGGGAACAAAGAAAATTTCCACCAGAAGTCAAAAACAGTAAACGTGTTACACACGATAAAGGGGAGAAACAAAGCGGCACTCCCAGATAAATATGCCCAAGGGCCTATCACCGCGGAGTCCTGCCACTGGTCGTTTCAACCGATCACTTTTAACCATCGGGATTACTCAGCAAGTATTCGGCGTGCAGGATGGGCTTCCCTGGTATTAGACCCAATAATTGACGGATACCACCTTACATGAGTCCTGATGGACGGTGGCAGCAGTTTAAACCTGATATACCAGGATACAATCCGCAAAATGGGGACAGACCCAACGAAAATTTGCCTAAGCAATACTACCCTTAAAGGAGTAACGCCAGGCCCAGGGGCTCATTGCACGGGCTCCCTGCCACTAGAAGTTATATTCGGCTTCCCCGATAACTTCCGTAGCGAACATTTAACATTCCACATTGCTCCCTTCCAAAGTGGCTATCAAGCACTACTTGGACGTGAAGCTTTCACTCGCTTTAATGCAATATCGCACTATGCTTCCCTTACGCTTAAGATGCCCGGTCCACGTGGCATCATTACAGTAAATGGAAATATTAAGCGATCCCTGCGCGCCGAAGAGAGTGCGACTGCCTTGGCAGCCGCACACTAAAAAGGGCCTCACCAGCTAAAGCATTTGATAGGTCATCAAGACAACGAACACGGTTAGACGAGTCCGGCACAGCCATATGTAACTCACACAGGTTTGATAAGCCACACCCCTATCACAAATACAAGGGGCTCAACGCACGCAGACAAGTGGCAATTTTTTACTCATCTTGAATTACTCATGGTTTCTTCAAACCTACCTTTTTGCACGACAACTTTTCACCTAAGTTTCTCTCTTTTACAGATGACCATCGTGCTACACCCGTCCAGGACACGGCACAATGGAGACACGGGCGCAGACATGCAGCAGGGACCCGCCCCAAGGATTCTTTTTAGATTAAGACCCTGCGTCAACCTTTTTTACTGTCTCTTGTTGATACACATCCCTCGGATTCTCAGCACAATTGAGAAGGATGCTGGAGTCTTGGCATGTGGCCACGTCAGAATAATGCACGTACCTGGACACCAGGGGCTTCTTACAAAGGGCACTATTTAGGCCCAGTTTATACCATAAAGACCGAATACCTTAGGGAGTGTTCGGCGTCGCGAGTTTGGCCTTATATGCATCAGCTCCGAATCATGTCTTTGGTCAAATGTTGGGTTTTCCTGGCTCCTATGTTTTGGTACCTTACGTTCCGCTCTATCGGCTAAGGTAGCACTAGGAGAACTACTGCAATTGTGCCCCGGGTCATCCGGACAAGCACCTCGGTAGAGAAAGCCAAAAATTGACGGTCATGATATAGCGTGAGACTGGTCAACCACTCGATGACCTATCGAAATGTTAGAATTCCTCTGCCTTAACGAAGGGCCGTTTCCTGGCCAGGCATGTACGCACCCTGAATTCGAGCGAGTGCGGAGCCAACATGGGCTATATAGTAGCCCCACCGTCAAACTCCTATGGCTAAGTGAAAGTGTTAAAGCATTATAGTTCGGTTGCCTCGTTCGCTGCGCTATCACCTCCTTAATAGGACCAAGACGTTGGGTTAAGTGTGAACACGCGTCTTCTGCGAACACCTCCGCATTATATGCGTGGGGGCTGAAGCCGACGACTGCAATCTTTTAGGTTATACACATGTATACATAAACAGCCGCACTGGAGGCACCATATTACTTTCGGGCAAAAGTATAAACACAGCCTTAATAAATTTCATAAAAACATTGTGTTCATAATGGGAATACATGTCACTCAAACATAATATTCTTCGAGCACTGGGCCTCTATCAAACGAGAACCCTCGAGAACCTCTTCGAAATAGTGCTCGGCAACCACTCGGCCTATGGCCGAACCCTGCGCTGCAATAGTGGTAGCATCCATCTCCGCCCAGTATGCTTTAACACGGGCAAGGGCCATCCGCGAGCCTTCTATGCATGCCGACCTCTTCATCACATTGATGCGCGGCACCGCACCAAGGAACTGTTGCACTAAGCTGAAATAGTTGTTCGGTTTCGGCTTTTCCGGCCACAGCTGATCCACGATAGACCTCATGGCGAGTCCGGACAACCTATTCAGTTCGACCCATTCGGCTAACTGATCAGTCAATGGAAGTGGACGCTCTGGAACGTTGAATTGCGACCAGAACAGCTTGTCCACTTCCTGATCTGTTTGACCTTGGAAGTATTTGGCTGCATCGGCAGCGCTCGCCGCTAAATCCATATATGCGTCTGCCGAACTCCACAGCCGATCCAGAGGGGCATACCGTGAATCACTGAACTTTCTCTGTAGCATGAACGGCTTCCCAGCCGCAATATCCCTAGCTTCATGCAGCTCCTCCTTCTTCGCTCTCATAGCAGAGCGGGTGTCTTTGTTCGCCATTGTGGCCTTTTCAAGGTCCGCTGCCTTCAATCGGTTCTCTTTTTCAAGGACCTGGCAACGGTCGGCAGTGTCTTTTAATTCTATGGCCATATTGGCCATCTTCTCTATTCTCTCGCAATGTGCAGCCTTCTCGGCTTTCAACTCTTCGGCCGCCTTCAAAGCAGCCGCATTACTAATCCTTGCTTGTTCTTTGGCTCGGGCAAGTTCCGCCCGCAAGGTTTCCACAGTGGCAGCTCCATCTGCAGTCACAACATATTAAAGATACTAGCATCATGCTGCTCTTACTATGTGGCATTCACCAGAAAATAACACTTACCCTGTGCCTCATCAAGCCTCTTGTTAACAAGCTCGATGTCGGCATCTGCCGCATCCAGTTGCCGCTTCAGTTCGGCAAATTCTTGAGTCCGGCTAACCACCGGAGCTCCCACTACCTGCACATTAAAGCGGTATGGTTATTGCCTAGGACTACGATCCTCTATTTGCCGCCGTTCCGGCGACAACCAGAGTCTCAGGGGCTACTATCTACACAGGGCGCACCTAAAAATGTGTGGTACCATCACAAATGTACATCCTTTTACGTACCTCAAAGCCCGTCAGTAGACTCATAAAGGCATCATGCAACCCGCTTTCGGCAGATGAGATCCTTTCCATCACCGTAGCCATCAATGTACGGTGTTCTTCTGAGATGGCCGCTCGCTCCAACAGCTCTCTCAGTACGTCCGACCGCATACCAGACGGTGCCAGACTCTTCTGTTTGCTCTCTTCGAGAGCCGGATGCTGGGGGCTTCGGGTGACTATAGGATTATCTTCTGGCCTCACCGGATCCGGAGAGGCCCTCCGTGATGACACTTCAAGGTCGCCCGCTTCTTGAGAGGAGGAGTCCGGGGGTGGCGTTTCGCTCTCCATCATCTCCGGAAGAAGATCCCCCGAAGATGAGCTCTGCTGAGAAGGGCTAAGATCCGAATTGCAATAAATACTTCGGTTATTTTCCTCAGAGGCAAGGTAGTATATCTCCACTATTAAAGTACTTTCTGATTACTTACATCTCGTTGGAGGGCTGAACCCCGCGCAGACTTTGTGCGGCAAGAGCACCTTCCAAGGCAGGACCCTCTGGCGGAGATTTTTTCTCCCGCTTGGAAACCTTGGTTTCTGGATCTTCAGAGGTAGTTCTCTTCCTTCCCTGGGGTGAGAGAATGTCCGATTCCTCCCCTCGGTTATCCTCCCTCACGGAGGCGCTCGTTCCCTCGGTCGGAATAGGCAGCGATGGAGGTCCGCTTTCGCCCTCATTATTCCCCCCTTTGTCTTCCTTTGAGGGCTTCGGGCAAGGTGCTAGCTCGAGCATCTTTTCCAGTACCAGATTTTCCAAACCCTCAGGAAGGGGGGCCGAATACCGAATCATCTTCGCCTTTGTTATCCAGTCCTAGTCAAAGAGCGATTTCTCAGAATGACGTCGTGGTAAACAAAAGACGGTGTGTTCGGCTGAAGGATTACTTACTTGGTCGGCGGTACGGTTGCTGCTCAGGCCCACATCCTCGGTGGTATTCGGACACTCTATTTGGGATCCAAAGAATGATTTGTACATCTCCTCGTGCGTCAGGCCGAGGAAATTCTGAATAGTACGCGGCCCTTCTGGGTTGAACTCCCACATGCGGAGGGGCCGGCGTTTGCAAGGCTGGACTCGACGAACCAGCATGACTTGCGCCACCATAATCAAACTAAAATCTCCTTCAAAGAGATTTTGGATGCGGCTTTGCAGTACAGGCACGTCCTTGGCAGGACCCCAGCTCAACCCTCTGCTAATCCATGACATCAGTTGTGGTGGAGGGCCTAGGCGGAAAGCAGGGGCAGCCACCCACTTGGCACTTCTGGGAGCCGCGATATAAAACCACCCTTGTTGCCATAATCCAGACACCTCTAGAATGGAACCTTTGGGCCACAGAGCTCCTGCTATCTTGCTTATTAATGCACCTCCGCACGCTGCATACTGCCCCTCGACCATCTTCGGCTTCACGTCAAAGGTCTTGAGCCACAGGCCAAAGTGAGGGGTAATGCGGAGGAAGGCCTCACACACGACAATAAATGTCGAGATGTGGAGAAAGGAGTTCGGGGCTAGATCGTGGAAATCTAGCCCGTAATAAAACATCAACGTCCTAGACACGTGTCGAAAAACTGCCTCGCGTTATGTGCGGGGCTAGCTAAAGGAAACGGTTCGAATAATCACCGGGCCATGGCATAATGTCGTGTTTCCAAAACAAGTCAGCAAATTAGATTTGTGAAAATATTATTCTCTCTATGGTGGTATGTGGAACTTATTTTGCAGGGTCGGACACTATCCTTGTATTCAAATTCTTCTGTGATGTATTCGGAGAAGGAACCCGCCTTGCAATGCCGAAGACAATACTGCGCGTCGGACTCATCGTCATTGAAGACTGGTTCAGGGGCTACTGAGGGAGTCCTGGATTAGGGGGTCTCCAGACGGCTGAACTATATCCTTTCGCCGGACTGTTGGACTATGAACATACAAGATTAAAGACTTTGTCTCGTGTCCGGATGGGACTCTACTTGGCGTGGAAGGCAAGCTAGGCAATACGGATATGGATATCTCCTCCTTTGTAACCGACCTTGTGTAACCCTAACCCTCTCCGGTGTCTATATAAACCGGAGGGTTTTAGTCCATAGAACAACAACTACAACATACAATCATACCATAGGCTAGCTTCTAGGGTTTAGCCTCTCTGATCTCGTGGTAGATCTACTCTTGTACTACCCATATCATCAATATTAATCAAGCAGGATGTAGGGTTTTACCTCCATCAAGAGGGCCCAAACCTGGGTAAAACATTGTGTCCCCTGCCTCCTGTTAGCATCCGCCTTAGACGCACAGTTCGGGACCCCCTACCCGAGATCCGCCGGTTTTGACACCGACCACTAACCCTTTTACAGGAGATGGAACAAAGCATCCTGATGAGCACTTAATATATGTGGATGAAGTTTGTGGATTATTTAAGCTTGCAGGTATACCCGATGATGTTGCTAAGAAGAAGGTCTTCCCTTTATCTTTGAAGGGAGATGCATTGATATGGTATAGGCTATGTGATGATATGAGATCATGGGACTATAAAAGATTGAAGTTTGAATTTCATCAGAAGTATTACCCTATGCATCTTGTTCATTGTGATCGCAATTATATATATAATTTCTGGCCTCGCGAAGGAGAAAGCATCGCTCAATCTTGGGGGAGGCTTAAATAAATGTTATATTCATGCCCCAATCATGAGCTCTCGAGAGAAATAATTATGCAAAGTTTTTATGCTCGGCTTTCTGATAACAATCGCACCATGCTCGATACTTCTTGTGCTGGCTCTTTTATGATGAAGACTATTGAATTCAGATGGAATTTATTGGATAGAATTAAACGCAACTCTGAAGATTGGGACCTCGACGAAGGTAAGGAGTCAGGTATGACACCTAAGTTTGATTGTGTTAAATCTTTTATGGATACCGATATTTTCCATAAGTTTAGCACTAAATATGGACTTGACTCTGGGATAGTAGCTTCTTTCTGTGAATCTTTTGCTACTTATGTTGATCTCCCTAAGGAGAAGTGGTTTAAATATCATCCTCCCATAGAAGTAAAAGTAGTTGCACCTATTAAAGTTGAAGAAAAGACCGTCACTTATAATGATCCTACTGTTCCTACTTCTTATATTGAGAAACCACCTTTCCCTGTTAGAATAAAGGACCTTCCTAAAACTTCAACTGTTGTTCGTAAAAGCAATATTAGAACTTATACACCTCCTGACCAAGTTAAAGTGGAACCTAATATTGCTATTGTTAAAGATCTCTTGTCTGATAATATTGATGGGCATGTTATTCAGTTCAAAGGTGAAACTGCTAGAATTGCTAAACCTTGTGATAAGGATAAACATAGACCTATGGTAGGCGTGCCTATTATTTCTGTTAAAATAGGAGATCATTGTTATCATGGCTTATGTGATATGGGTGCTAGTGCTAGTGTTATACCTCATGACTTATACAAAGAAATTATGCATGATATTGCACCTGTTGAGTTAGAAGATATTGATGTCACAATTAAACTTGCTAATAGAGATACTATTGCACCAATTGGAATTGTTAGAGATGTTGAAGTCTTGTGTGGGAAAACTAAGTATCCTGCTGATTTTCTTGTTCTTACTTCTCCGCAAGATAGCTTTTGTCCCATTATATTTGGTAGACCCTTCTTAAATACTATCAATGCTGCCATAGATTGCACAAACAATGTTGTTACTATTGGCTTGGATGATATGGTTCATGAGTTTAATTTCTCTAAATTTAGTAAACAACATCGTGAGGAAGAATTACCTAGTAAGGATGAAATTATTGGTCTTGCTTCTATTGCCGTACCTCCTAGTGATCCTTTAGAACACTATTTGCTAGACCATGAAAATGATATGTTCATGAATGAAAGAAGGGAAATAGATGAAGTATTCTTTAAACAGGAACCTATTCTGCAACATAATTTGCCTGTTGAAATTTTAGGGGATCCTCCTCCACCCAAGGGTGATCCCGTGTTTGAGCTTAAACCTTTGGCTGATAATCTTAAATATGCTTATCTTGATGAAAAGAAGATATATCATGTTATTATTAGTGCTAACCTTTCAGAGCATGAAGAAGAAAGATTATTGAAAACTCTGAAGAAGCACCGTGCTGCTATTGGATATACTCTTGATGATCTTAAGGGCATTAGTCCCACTCTATGTCAACATAAAATAAATTTGGAAGCAGATGCCAAACCAGTTCGTGATCCTCAACGACGTCTGAATCCTAAAATGAAAGAAGTGGCAAGAAGAGAAATATTAAAGCTTCTGGTAGCAGGTATAATCTATCCTGTTGCTGATAGTGAGTGGGTAAGTCTTGTCCATTGTGTCCCTAAGAAGGGAGGTATTACTATTGTCCCTAATGATAAAGATGAAGTGATTCCACAAAGAATTATCACAGGTTATAGGATGGTGATTGATTTCCGCAAATTAAATAAAGCTACTAAGAAAGATCATTACCCCTTACCTTTTATTGATCAAATGCTAGAAAGATTATGCAAACATACACACTATAGCTTTCTAGATGGTTATTCTGGTTTCTCTCAAATACCTGTGTCGGCTAGAGATCAATCAAAGACTACTTTTACATGCCCTTTTGGTACTTTTTCTTATAGATGTATGCCTTTTGGTTTATGTAATGCACATGCTACCTTTCAAAGATGCATGATGGCTATATTCTTTGACTTTTGTGAAAAGATTTGTGAGGTTTTCATGGACGACTTTTCCGTCTATGGTTCCTCTTTTGATGATTGCTTGAGCAATCTTGATCGAGTTTTGCAGAGATGTGAAGAAACTAATCTTGTCTTGAATTGGGAAAAGTGCCACTTTATGGTTAATGAAGGTATTGCCTTGGGGCACAAAGTTTCTGAAAGAGGTATTGAAGTTAATAAAGCCAAGCTTGATGCTATTGAAAAGATGCCATGTCCCAAGGACATCAAAGGTATAAGAAGTTTCCTTGGTCACACCGGATTTTATAGGAGGTTCATTAAGGACTTCTCAAAAATTTCTCGGCCCCTGACTAATTTATTGCAAAAAGATATACCATTTGTCGTTGATGATGATTATGTAGGAGCATTTGAAATACTTAAGAAAGCATTAGTCTCTGCACCTGTTGTTCAGCCACCTGATTGGAACCTACCCTTTGAAATTATGTGTGATGCTAGTGATTATGTTGTAGGTGCTGTTCTAGGGCAAAGAGTTGATAAGAAATTAAATGTTATTCATTATGCTAGTAAGACTCTAGACAATGCTCAAAGAAATTATGCTACTACTAAAAAAGAACTTTTGGCAGTTGTATTTGCTTGTGATAAGTTCAGATCTTATATTGTTGATTCTAAAGTAACTATTCAAACTGATCATGCTGCTATTAAATATCTTATGGAAAAGAAATATGCTAAACCTAGACTTATTAGATGGGTTCTCTTGCTACAAGAATTTGATTTGCATATTGTTGATAGAAAGGGAGCTGAGAACCCCGCTGCAGACAACTTGTCTAGGTTAGAAAATATTCTTGATGACCCACTACCTATTAATGATAGCTTTCCTGATGAACAATTAAATGTTATAAGTACTTCTCGTAGTACTCCATGGTATGCTGATTATGCTAATTATATTGTTGCTAAATTTATACCACCTAGCTTCACATACCAACAAAAGTAAAAGTTTTTCTATGATTTAAGACATTACTTTTGGGATGACCCACATCTTTATAAAGAAGGAGTAGATGGTGTTACTAGACATTGTGTACCTGAGCATGAACAGGAACAGATCCTACGCAAGTGTCATTCCGAGTCTTATGGAGGACACCACGCTGGAGATAGAACTGCACATAAGGTATTGCAATCTAGTTCTTATTGGCCTACTCTCTTCAAGGATGCCCGTAAGTTTGTCTTGTCTTGTGATGAATGTCAAAGAATTGGTAATATTAGTAGACGTCAAGAAATTCCTATGAATTATTCACTTGTTATTGAACTGTTTGATGTTTGGGGCTTCGACTATATGGGACCTTTTCCTGCCTCTAATGGATACACACATATTTTAGTTGTTGTTGATTACAATACTAAGTGGGTAGAAGCTATTCCAACTAGTAGTGCTGATCATAACACTTCTATTAAAATGCTTAAAGAAGTTATTTTCCCGAGGTTTGAAGTCCCTAGATATTTAATGACTGATGGTGGTTCACACTTTATTCATGGTGCTTTCCGTAAAATGCTTGCTAAATATGATGCTAATCATAGAATTGCATCTCCTTATCACCCATAGTCTAGTGTTCAAGTAGAGTTGAGCAATAGAGAGCTCAAATTAATTTTGGAAAAGACTGTTAATAGGTCTAGAAAGAATTGGTCTAAGAAACTTGATGATGCATTATGGTCTTATAGAACTGCATATAAAAATCATATGGGTATGTCTCCATATAAAATGGTTTATGGAAAAGCATGCCACTTACTTCTCGAACTAGAACATAAGGCATATTGGGCTATTAAAGAGCTTAATTATGATTTTAAACTTGCCGGTGAGAAGAGGTTATTTGATATCAGCTCACTTGATGAATGGAGAACCCAAGCCTATGAAAATGCCAAGTTGTTTAAAGAAAAAGTTAAAAGATGGCATGACAAAAGGATACAAAAGCGTGAGTTTAATGTAGGTGATTATGTATTGCTATACAACTCTTGTTTAAGATTTTTTGCAGGAAAACTTCTCTCTAAATGGGAAGGCCCCTATGTTATCGAGGAGGTCTATCGTTCTGGTGCCATAAAGATCAACAACTTCAAAGGCACAAATCCGAAGGTGGTAAACGGTCAAAGAATCAAACATTATATCTCAGGTAATCCCATAAATGTTGAAACCAATATTATTGAAACCGTAACCCTGGAGGAATACATAAGGGACACTTTCTGGAACGTTTCAGACTCCAAAATGGAATAGGTATGTGGTACGGTAAGTAAACCGACTCCAAAACAATTTTTAAGGCAATATTTCTCCGTTTTGGAATATTTAGAAAAATAGAAAAATAAGTAGCAGTCCGGGAAGGACACGAGGGCCCCACGAGGGTGGTGGGCGCGCCCCACCCCCCTGGGCGAGCCCCCTACCTCGTGAGCACCCCATGTGCCTTCCGGACTCCGTTTTCTTGCACGATACATATTTTGGTCGATAAAAATTCACTATATATTCTCCCGAAGGTTTTGACTCCCGTATCACGCAAAAATCTCCTGTCTTTGTTTCGAGCTATTTTTCTGATAGATCTAGATTATTATGACGTCCCCAAGTGCTTCCAAGGACAAGTTCTTCGAGAAGGTCATCAACCCTTACCTCGCGGAGGTGCTGCAACACCCTCAAACCATTGAGATGCGTGATGGGTTGTTGCACATCTGCGATGTTGAGGGACCAAAGGGAACCGGAAGCGTGGAGACGAGGCTCAAAGCAATGGAGCAACAAACTTTCAAGTGCCAGGGGATGGTGGAGCGTGGAATCAACGCTAGCCACACGATGCTTGCGGAGTTCACTAACAACTACAAGTCGGATGCCAAGAACACCGAGGAGGCCATCTTCAAGCTATATGAGAAGATCGAGCACCTCCAAGCCCAAATCTATGACCTGCAAAACCAAAACTATGAGTATGAATATAGATTCAAAAGAATGAGTTTGGCTGCAGATTCGAGGATTCCGGAGACTCGATTATCCTTCTATGATGGTGAACCTATGCCTTGGAAGATGGATGACAAGCCCGCATCATCAACAACACCTCCACCTTCTTCACCAACCAAGGAGATATAATCACATGGGTATGGGCACTCCCCTTGGCAACTGCAAAGCTTGGGGGAGGTGCCCCGGTATCGTATCACCATCACAACCCCTATCCTTACCGTTTTTCTTAGTTCGATCCTATTAGTAGTATCCTGATCTAGTAGAATAAAGTTTATGGCATGATCTAGTTTTGAGTTTTGCTTTATGATCTCTCTATGTAATCGAGTCTGTGAGCTATATATAATAAAGATTAGTGTTGAGTCAAGGGCTTGGTTATTTTGCCATGATCTTGGGTGAATAAAAGAAAAGAGAAAAAGAATAAAAAGAAACAAAAAGTTCATATTGATCTTATTAAGAGTTATGACTTCACATAGAAAGAGTATGATAATTAAAAGTTGTTGGGAGTTGGCAGACATAGCTTTGGTCATTGTTGCAATTAATAGGAAGTAATAAGGAAAGAGAGGTTTTCACATATAGATATATTATCATTGACATCTTTTATGATTGGGAGCACTCATTAAAATATGACATGCTAAAGAGTTGATGTTGGACAAGGAAGACAACGTAATGAGTTATGTATTTCTTATATCTGAGATAAAGTATGTTGTCATGGATCCTCTAACTTGTTGAGCTTGCCTTTCCCCCTCATGCTAGCCAAATTCTCAGCACTAAGTAGAAATACTACTTGTGCTTCCAAAATCCCTAAACCAGTTTTGCCATGAGAGTCCACCATATCTACCTATGGATTGAGTAAGATCCTTCAAGTAAGTTGTCATCGGTGCAAAGCAATAAAAATTGCTCTAAATATGTATGATTTATTGGTGTGGGAGAAATAAGCTTTATACGATCTTGTGATATGGAAGTAATAAAAGCGACAGACTACATAATAAAGGTTCATATCACAAGGGGCAATATAAAGTGACGTTCTTTCGCATTGAGATTTTATATATCCAACCATAAAAGCGCATGGCAACCTCTGCTTCCCTCTGCGAAGGGCCTATCCTTTATTATTATCCTCTACCTTATGCAAGAGTCATGGTGATCTTCACCTTTTCTTTTTCATTTTATCCTTTTGGCAAGCTCAGCATGTTGGAAAGAACATGATATATATACCTAATTGGATGTAGGGGAGCATGAACCATTATTGTTGACATTACCCTTGAGGTAAAAGGTTGTGGGGCAAAACTATAAGCCCCTATCTTTCTCTGTGTCTGACTAAAACTCTGTAACCACAAGTATCGCGTGAGTGTTAGCAATTATGGAGGACTAAATGATAGTTGAGTATGTGGACTTGCTTTTTAGCTCTGACATAGACTCTTTCCGGAGTTATGATAAATTGCAATTGCTTTAATGACTGAGATTATAGTTTGTTGGAGCCCAATAAGGTTTATGATTTATACTTTTGCATTGTGAATAGATCATCACTTGAATATAAGTAATCATATGACAAAATCTATATATGTTGTTGTTATGAGAATAATCATGATGCCTTCATGTCCGTATTTTATTTTTATCGACGCCTCTACCTCTAAACATGAGGACATATTTATTGTTATCGGCTTTTCGCTTGAGGACAAGCCAGGTCTAAGCTTGGGGGAGTTGATACGTCCATTTTGCATCATGCTTTTATATCGATATTTATTGCATTATGGACTATTATTTCACTTTATGTCACAATACTTATGGCTATTCTCTCTTATTTTACAAGATTTACATAAGGAGGGAGAATGCTGGCAGCTGGAATTCTGGGCTGGAAAAGGAGAAAATATTAGAGACCTATTTTGCGCAACTCCAAAAGTCCTGAAACTCCACGGAACGTCTTAAAATAAATAAAGAAAAATCCTTGCCAAAGATGAAGGCCAGGGGGCCCACACCCTGCTCATGAGGTTGGGGGCATGCCCCCTACCTCGTGGGCCCCCTGGTGGCTCTCCGACGTCCATCTTCTCCTATATGAGGTCTTTCGATGAGAAAAAAATAAGAAGGAACTTTTCGGGATGAGACTCTGCCGCCACGAGGCGGAACCTTGGCAGATCCAATCTAGAGCTCCGGCGGAGCTGTTCTGCCGGGGAAACTTCCCTCCGGGAGGGGGAAATCATCACCATCGTCATCACCAATGCTCTTCTCATCGGGAGAGGGCAATCTCCATCAACATCTTCACCAGCACCATCTCATCTCCAAACCCTAGTTCATCTCTTGTATCCAATTCTTGTCTCAAAGTCCGGGATTGGTGCTAGTAGTGTTGATTACTCCTTGTAGTTGATGCTAGTTGGTTTATTTGGTGGAAGATCATATGTTCAGATCCTATATGCATATTATTACCCCTCTGATTATGAACATGAATATGCTTTGTGAGTAATTACGTTCGTTCCTGAGGACAAGGGAGAAGTCTTGCTATGAGTAGTCATGCGAATTTGGTATTCGTTTGATATTTTGATAAGATGTATGTTGTCTAGCCTCTAGTGGTGTTATGTGAACGTCAACTACATAACACTTCACCATTATTTGGGCCTAGAGGAAGGCATTGGGAAGTAATAAGTAGATGATGGGTTGCTAGAGCGACAGAAGCTTAAACCCTAGTTTATGCATTGCTTCGTAAGGGGCTGATTTGGATCCATATGTTTTACGCTATGGCTAGGTTTACCTTAATACTTTTGTTGTAGTTGCGGATGCTTGCAATAGAGGTTAATCATAAGTGGGATGCTTGTTCAGGTAAGAAAAGCACCCAAGCACCGGTCCACCCACATATCAAATTATCAAAGTATCGAACGCGAATCATATGAACGTGATGAAAACTAGCTTGACGATATTCCCATGTGTCCTCGGGAGCGCTTTTCCTACTATAAGAGTTTGTTCCGGCTTGTCCTTTGCTACAAAAGGATTGGGCCACCTTGCTGCACTTTATTTACTTTTGTTACTTGTTACTCGTTACAACCTATCTTATCACAAAACTATCTGTTACCACTTATTTCAGTACTTGCAGAGAATACCTTGCTGAAAACCGCTTATCATTTCCTTCTGCTCCTCGTTGGGTTCGACACTCTTACTTATCGAAAGGACTACGATAGATCCCCTATACTTGTGGGTCATCAATAGCCTTCTTTGCTTCATACGTACTCTCGGGCAATTCGTTGTCCTTTGGAAGCATATTCTTTATCATTACCAGCAACTTTTCAAATCCCTTGTCAGATACACCATTCTCTGCCTTCCATTGTAGCAATTCCAGTGTGGTGCCCAACTTTTTCTTGTCACCTATGCAATTCGGGTACAACAATTTTTTGTGATCCTCTAACATGCGCTGCAACTTCTTCTTCTCCAAATCACTTGCGTAGTTTCTCTTTGCATCGGCAATGGCCCGACCTAGATCATCAACGGGCTCATCCGATGCCTCTTCTTCAGCTTCTTCCCGCATTGTAGCGACCAGATCTCAAACGGTCCAATATCTATGCTCAGCTGTCATCCCTGGATCAGTAATGCTAACACCACACAGTACTTGAAGGATTTATAACAGAGTAGCAATCACACACTTATTACATCGAGTGTCTCAAAAGAGAACTTATTACAATAAATATGGCTTAAGGCCATCTAATAACGATAACAGCGGAAGGCTTGGAAGATAAGTGAGTCCATCAACTCCAACGGCATCACTGAGTATAGAACCACGATAATTAACAACCATTCTTAACGATCCATCCTTGTTTTCCACTAGAAGTACTGGCGATCCCTAAGGTGAAGAACTTGGGCGAATATATCCTTTATCCAGTAACTCCTTAATTTGCTTCTTAATTTCCACCAAATCCTTTGCAGGCATCCTATATGGTCTCTTTGATATTGGCCCTGTGCCTGGCAAAAGCTCAATCAAAAACTCAATATCTCTATCCGGTGGCATGCCTCGCAACTCTTCTGGAAATACATCCGGGAAATCCTTCACCACTGGTACTTCCTCCTGCACAACTCCTGTTAAACAATTTACTTGAGTCCTCTTTGGCACATGTCGGGATACATACTTGATCCTTCTCCCTTATGGGGTGGTAAGCAAGATCGACTTACTGGCGCAATCGATGTTTCCACTATACATCGACAACCAATCCATGCCTAATATCACATCCAATCCTTGAGATTCCAACACTATTAGGTCTGAGGGAATACGTAGTTACCAATCCTTAATGGCAACCGATCACACCATAGGCTAGCCATATATTCTGCTCTAGGCGAGGCTACTAACATGGATGACCTGAGTGCTTGGGTTGGCAGTTTATACTTATCCACAAATCCCCTTGATATGTATGAATGCGATGCACCAGTATCAAAAAGAACAAGTGCAGTAAATGACTTAACCAAAAACTTACTGATTACTGCATTCGGCTGCTCTTCAACCTCCTCCACGTTAACGTGGTTCACCTGCCCCCTATTGAAAGGGTTCGGCTTCTTCCTAGAGCTTCCATTGCCATTTCCATTCTGTGATTCAGGACATTCATTGGCATAATGTCCGGTCTTCTGGCACTTAAAGCAAGTGACTTGGCTCAGGTCTCTCTTGGCTGGGGTCGATGGGTTGGTGCGGTTCTGGCCGTTACTTCCTCCATTCCCATTACCATTCTTGGTGCCATTGTGATTGTGCGAGCTACCTCCTCCATGGGTATGCTGAAAATGTCCTACCGGTCTAGGGGTAAAACGTGGCTTCTGCTGAGCTCCTGAAGTGTACTTCCCTTGTCCATACTTCCTCTTGTGATTCTCAATCTAATGTTGCTTCCCTTCAATCATGAGAGCACGATCTACCAACTCCTGGTAGTTGTTGAAGGTTGCTACCATCAACTGCATGCTCAACTCATCATTCAGTCCTTCCACAAACTTCTCCTGCTTTGCTGCATCCGTAGCAACGTCATCTGGGGCATAACGTGTTAATTTACTGAAGTCCTCCACATACTGGCCAATAGTCCGTCCTCCTTGGCGCAAGTTGTGAAACTCTCGCTTCTTCATGGCCATAGCTCCTGCTGAAACATGGGCAGTTCAAAAAGCCTGCTGAAATTGGTCCCATGTGACAGTGTCGACACGGAAAGTGGCTGTGAAATTCTCCCACCATGATGCTGCGGGTCCTTCAAGCTGATGTGCGGCAAACTTCACCTTTTCCGCATCCGTGCATCCTGTTATGGTCAACTCTCTAGCTGTCTTGCGGAGCCAATCATCTGCTACTATTGGCTCGGTGCTACGGGAAAACACCGGTGGATTCAGCCTAAGAAAACGGGCTAGGTGATCAACAGGTGGTGGTGGTGGTGGGTTGTTGTTGTTGTTGTTGTTCCCCTGGTTCTGATTCTGGACTAGCAACTGCATCAATGTGCTCTGCTGCTGGATCAACTGAGTGAGCTCCGGTGAAAAGGTAAATCCGGGGTCATGTCTCGGAGGTATCTGAGGGTTTAGAAAAGATGAGATTTAAGAATAGAGAGGGGTCTATAGAGAAAACACTACCCATATGCACATGAGGCAAAAGCAAACAATTCACTTCATTCAATCAATCACACAAGGGCATACAATCGATCTAACTATCGCAAAAGTGATCGGACTACTATATTTACATGGTGGACTACTACTACTGATGAGGTGGTCTACTAGAAATATTCTTCGGTTGTAGACTCCGTTATATGTGCTCCTACTTCATCCACATAGTCATCATCGCTATCATCTGGATCCGAGTCAGTGTCGTCGATGATGATATAGTCTTCTGGGTGAATCTCCTTGGGTTCTTCATCTTCTTCTACTGGTGTAGGGCCTCCCATAAATATTCCTATCTTCATTGTTAGGTCAGCATTTTTATCCACTAGTACTTCGATTTCCTCTTCATAATCTTCATGTGTGGCCTTGAGTTCTTCCTCCAGTTCTTTGATTCTTGTCCTTGCCATCTTCAGATCTATCATGTCGGCGCACATCTGGTTCTCCTGACGTCGAATGTGCTAGTTTAACTCCTGGATAAATGTTGCAATTGATCTATCCTTCCTGGTGCTGATCATCTCCCAGTGCTCATCTCGGCGCCCACAAATCTGGTAGATAGTATCCTTAAGGTCATTGCGGTAAACTTCTCCAATGCGTCCCATGGCGATGTGAGCTGCCATGCTCTTTCCTAGACTCCCAGTTGGTGCATCAAAAGAAAACTCTATGGGCTCAGTGACTGGCATGAACGTCCTTCCTGGAACTTGAACTTGAATCATCCAGCGCTCCTCTTCAGGTAGAGTGGCGTTGTAGGTTCCGGTGAAGCTTGGTACTCCTATGTTCAGGTATCTAGTGACTTCCTTCAAGTGACGTCCAAAGGGTGTATCTTCATCCGGTTGAGTGAACTTGTTCCTTGCATCTGCCATCCTAAAAGAGTAGAAAAGATGAGAAGTCAGAAAAGAGAGGAGAGTGAGTAGCGATCTAGGTCTTTAGCTTAGTGGTCGTGTCCTACAGTCAGCGTGTGCTCTGATACCATCTTGTAGCGACCAGACCTCAAACGGTCCAATCTTTGTGCTCTGGTGTCATCCCTGGATCAGTAATGCTGACACCACACAGTACTTGAAGGATTTATAATAGAGTAGCAATCACACACTTATTACATCGAGTGTCTCAAAAGAGAACTTATTACAATAAATATGGCTTAAGGCCATCTAATGACGATAACAGCGGAAGGCTTGGAAGATAAGTGAGTCCATCAACTCCAACGGCATCACTGAGTATAGAAGCACGACCTAAAACTCCTCAATCGTCATCTGGAAAGTCTCCAACATTAACGTTGCAGCCCGAAATGGGTCAGCACATGGAATATGCTGGCAAAGTAACACATAGAGGGTAATGGAATGAAACAGGCTATTCTATATGCATATTTGGCTGGTGGAAAGCTCTATGGTTACAGTTTTGCGTAAAGCCATTTTTTCCCTACTGCAAAGGAATAAATTGTATTTAACTATCATGGTGGTTGTTAAACATTGAGAATGGTTGACAGCATTCTCAATCCCAATTAAGCATCATCATTAAACAAAACCCAACAAAATTAATTTTAGAGTAACATGTTGAGATTCACATGATAATCCAGGTACTAGATACTCAAGATGTCCATAACCGGGGACACGGCTAACCATGATTAGTTTATGCACTCTGCAGAGGTTTGCGCACTTTTCCCCACAAGACTCGATCTCCTCGGTTGGATTTCTCGCACTACATGGTGTTTGAGAAACGGATGACCGAGACATAGTCTTTCAGAAGCGCTAGCACCTTACAAACGGGTAGACCGTACCAACCTACATCCCCTACATCTGCTAGTCTACCACTGTAAGAGTTCGCACAACTTAGTCAACTATGCTAGAGCCCATAATAGCTTGTGGCTGCACACGGAAGTTTGTAGCATGAATAATCTCATGATCCCTTTTGAGCCTGGGTGGCGGTCCAAAAGAAAACAGGCAATCGCTGGAATACCCAGGTGCCTCAGTCCACCCCCAGATGTGTATTTAAGTTGCCACCTTAAGTAAACCATTAATTAACCTCTCACATCTGTCATGGATACACTCACCCAATCCACGTCTACTAGCATGCATGGCATAATAAGCGAACGTAGAAGTAACTCCCAAAGGTTTGATAATAACAGGTAATAGGTACTACCTCATCTACTTCCCAAACCCACAATTTAATTAGATCCTAATCATGCAAGGTGTGAGGATTGATCTAATGCAATAAAACTGGGTAGAGGGAAAAACATGATCAAAGTGTTACTTGCCTTGCTGATGATCCGGGAAACCTAGCGATTCGAAGTAGCAAGCGGCACACTCCGGGTACTCTATCACAAACAAACAAGCATACAATAAGTACTCATCTAATGCACAGGTAAAACTCACATAAGAGATCTAACCAGAAAGTTCAACTTAAGAACTCCGGTTGGCAAAAAGAATCAAAACGAACGAAGCAACGGAAGACAAACGACAAAAGAAACAGGCTTCGTTTACTATTCTGGATCTAGGGCAATTTTTACAGTGGCAAAAACGTGTTTGAGTTGGTTAAACGGAAAAAGGGTTTCGAGACGAAACTCCAGGCGCTTGAATCGCCTGATTCCGATAAACGAGCGAAAAGTTAGACTAAAACGAAAATCGGATCAGAAATCGCAATCAGAAAAATCACGGATTTAATCCGAGAAAAAGAAAAACGACGAACGTTCGTTAAAACGATTGAACGCGCGAACACTCGCTATTTAAATAAACCGGAAAAACCGATCTATTTAAAAAACCGAATCCAAAAGAAACGAGCAAAACCGTCGGAAAAACCGAACGTTTTTTTTCGAGAAAAAACGGAGACGGAAAAAAACTACCTCCGGCGAACGGCGGCGGCGGCGGTGGTCCGGCGGTGGGGCGGCGGCGGCAAGGGGCGGTGGCGGCGGCGGCGCAACGCGGTGGCAAGGGGCGGCGGCGGCAAAGGCGGCGGCGGCGCGGGGCTAGGGCGGCTAGGGTTTGGGGGGTCCGGCTGGGCCTCCCGGGCTTATAAAGCCGGACGGGCCTAGTGTCTGGGTCGGACACGACCATTAGATCGGTTGCGTTTTTTTAAATAGTTACGCTCAGAAAAAAAACAAAAGGAATACTAAACGGACCCCAAAAATTCCGAAATAAATTTTCCTAGGCTTCTAAAATAAAGCCGCACAGGATGAACATTTATTTGGGGCCTAAATGCAACTTTGAAAAACGTGCAATTTTTCCTAAATTCAAATAAAATAGCAAATAAAACCAAAATAAATCTTAATTGATTTTTTTATTAAATCCTCAATATTTCTTTATTTTGGGAAAGTCATTTTATTCCCTCTCTCATATTTTTGTAATAGAAATAATTGAAGATAAAAATAAATAAAATCAAATGATCCTATTTTCAAAATTTGAGACAACTCAAATATGAAAATAACAAAATCCCCAACTCTCTCCGAGGGTCCTTGAGTTGCGTAAAATTTCTAGGATCAACCAAAATGCAATTAAATATGATATCCAATGATGATCTAGTGTATAACATTCCAAATTGAAAATTTGGGATCTTACACGCATTGTCGGCTCAGCTTCTTCCCGCATTACCGGCTCAGCTTCTTCCCTCATTGTTGTATCGTCGTATTCAGGGAACCCATGGTCAGGATAGCTATCGTCGTCCTCTTCTTCTTCATTGTCTTCCATCATAACCCCTCTTTCTCCATGCTTGGTCCAAACATTATAGTAGGGCATGAAACCGGACTCAAACAGGTGGACGTGAATGGTTCTTGACGTAGAGTAATTGTGACCATTATTACAGCCAGCACATGGACAAGGCATAAAACCATCCGCTCGCTTGTTTGCCTCAGCCGCAAGCAGAAAAGTATGCACGCCATTAATGAACTCGGGAGAGCATCGGTCATCGTACATCCATTGCCGGCTCATCTTCAATACACAGCACCGAAAACACCAAATTAATACAATACATAAAGTTCATACAACACTTAAATGCAACAAACAAATAACTCTCTAACTAAAGAATTTAAATGCAACAACAAATGCGATCAAGATCGCAACTAAGGTAACAATAGATCCAACAACATAATGATACCAAGCCTCACTATGAATGGCATATTTTCTAATCTTTCTAATCTTCAAGCGCATTTTCTCCATCTTAATATTGTGATCGACGACATCGGCAACATGCAACTCCAATTCCATCTTCTTGTTGGAAATATGCCCTAGAGGCAATAATAAATTAGTTATTATTATATTTCCTTGTTCATGATAATCGTTTATTATCTATGCTAGAATTGTATTGATAGGAAACTCAGATACATGTGTGGATACATAGACAAACACCATGTCCCTAGTAAGCCTCTAGTTCACTAGCTCATTGATCAATAGATGGTTACGGTTTCCTGACCATGGACATTGGATGTCGTTGATAATGGGATCACATCATTAGGAGAATGATGTGATGGACAAGACCCAATCCTAAGCCTAGCACAAGATCGTGTAGTTCGTATGCTAAAACTTTTCTAATGTCAAGTATCATTTCCTTAGACCATGAGATTGTGCAACTCCCGGATACCGTAGGAATGCTTTGGGTGTACCAAACGTCACAACGTGACTGGGTTGCTATAAAGGTGCACTACGGGTATCTCCGAAAGTGTCTGTCGGGTTGGCACGAATCGAGACTGGGATTTGTCACTCCTTGTAACGGAGAGGTATCTCTGGGCCCACTCGGTAGGACATCATCATAATGTGCACAATGTGACCAAGGAGTTGATCACGGGATGATGTGTTACGGAACGAGTAAAGAGACTTGCCGGTAACGAGATTGAACGAGGTATCGGGATACCGATGATCGAATCTCGGGCAAGTATCGTATCGATGGACAAAGGGAATTGAATACGGGTTTGATTGAATCCTCGGCATTGTGGTTCATCCGATGAGATCATCGTGGAGCATGTGGGAGCCAACATGGGTATCTAGATCCCGCTGTTGCTTATTGGCCGGAGAGTTGTCTCGGTCATGTCTACATGTCTCCCGAACCCGTAGGGTCTACACACTTAAGGTTCGGTGACGCTAGAGTTGTAGAGATATTAGTATGCGGTTAACCGAAAGTTTTTCGGAGTCCCGGATGAGATCCCGGACATCACGAGGAGTTCCGGAATGGTCCGGAGGTAAAGATTTATATATAGGAAGTCCAGTTTCGGCCACCGGGAGAGTTTCGGGGTCATCGGTATTGTACCGGGACCACCGGAAGGGTCCCGGGGGTCCACCGGGTGGGGCCACCTATCCCGGAGGGCCCCATGGGCTGAAGGGGCGTGGTAACCAGCCCCTGGTGGGCTGGTGCGCCCCCCCTGGGCCTCCCATGCGCCTAGGGTTGGAAACCCTAAGGGGTGGGGGCGCCTCCACTTGGCTTGGAGGCCAAGCCACCTCTAGGGCTGTCGCCCCCTTCCCTAGATGGGATATACAAGGGGCCGGCGCCCCCCTAGGCCCCTATATATAATGGAGGGGAGGGAGGGCAGCCGCACCTGAAGCCCTGGCGCCTCCCTCCCTCCCGTGACACCTCTTCCTCCCCGCTTGTGCTTGGCGAAGCCCTGTCGGGATCCTGCTACTTCCACCACCACGTCGTCGTGTTGCTGGATCTCCATCAACTTCTCCTTCCCCCTTGCTGGATCAAGAAGGAGGAGACGTCTCTGCTCCGTACGTGTGTTGAACGCGAAGGTGCCGTCCGTTCGGCGCTAGGATCATCGGTGATTTGGATCATGACGAGTACGACTCCATCAATCCCGTTCTCTTCAACGCTTCCGCTTAGCGATCTTCAAGGGTATGAAGATGCACTCCCTCTCTCTCGTTGCTAGATGACTCCATAGATTGATCTTGGTGATGCGTAGAAAATTTTAAATTCTGCTACGTTCCCCAACAGTGGCATCATGAGCTAGGTCTATGCATAGATTCTATGCACGAGTAGAACACAAAGTAGTTGTGTGCGATGATTTGTTCAATTTGCTTACCGTTACTAGTCTTATCTTGATCCGGCGGCATTGTGGGATGAAGCAGCCCGGACCGACCTTACACGTACGCTTACGTGAGACTGGTTCCACCGACTGACATGCACTTGATGCATAAGGTGGCTGGCGGGTGTCTGTCTCTCCCACTTCAGTCGGATTGGATTCGATAAAAAGGGTCCTTGTGAAGGGTAAATAGCAATTGGCATATCACCGTTGTGGTTTTGCGTAGGTAAGAAACGTTCTTGCTAGAAACCCATAGCAGCCACGTAAAACATGCAACAACAATTAGAGGACGTCTAACTTGTTTTTGTAGGGTATGCTATGTGATGTGATATGGCCAAAAGGATGTGATGAATGATATATGTGATGTATGAGACTGAGCATGTTCTTGTAATAGGAATCACGACTTGCATGTCGATGAGTATGACAACCGGCAGGAGCCACAGGAGTTGTCTTAATTTATTTATGACCTGCTTGTCAATGAAAACGCCATGTAATTACTTTACTTTATTGCTAACCGTTAGCCATAGTAGTAGAAGTAACAGTTGGCGAGGCAACTTCATGAAGACACGATGATGGAGATCATGGTGTCATGCCGGTGACGATGGTGTTCATGCCGCGCCTCAAAGATGGAGATCAAAGGCGCAAGATGATATTGGCCATATCATGTCACTTTATGATTTGCATGTGATGTTTGTCATGTTTACATCTTATTTTCTTAGAACGACGGTAGCATAAATAAGATGATCCCTCGCAATAATTTCAAGAAAGTGTTCCCCCTAACTGTGCACCATTGCGAAGGTTCGTTGTTTCGAAGCACCACGTGATGATCGGGTGTGATAGATTCTAACGTTCGAATACAATGGGTGTAAGCCAGATTTACACACGCAATACACTTAGGTTGACTTGACGAGCCTAGCATGTACAGACATGGCCTCGGAACACGGAAGACCGAAAGGTCGAACATGAGTCGTATAGTGGATACGATCAACATGAAGATGTTCACCGATGATGACTAGTCTGTCTCACGTGATGATCGGACACGGCCTAGTTGACTTGGATCATGTATCACTTAGATGACAAGAGGGATGTCTATCTAAGTGGGAGTTCATTAAATAATTTGATTAGATGAACTTAATTATCATGAACATAGTCAAAAGGACTTTGCAAATTATGTCGTAGCTCACGCTTTGGTTCTACTGTTTTAGACATGTTCCTAGAGAAAATTTAGTTGAGAGTTGACGGTAGAAATTATGCGGACTGGGTCCGTAAAACTGAGGATTGTCCTGATTGCTGCACAGAAGGATCATGTCCTTAATGCACCGCTCAGTGTGCTGAACCTCGAGCGTCATATGTAGATGTTGGGAAACATCTGACATACACGTTTTGATGACTACATGATAGTTCAATGCATAATGCTAACGGTTTAGAATTGTGGTACCAAAGACGTTTTTGAAACGTCGCAGAACATATGAGATGTTCCAAAGACTGAAATTGGGATTTCAGACTAGTGCCCACGTCAAGAGGTATGAGACCTCTGACAAGTTTCTTAAGCCTGCAAACTAAGGGAGAAAAGCTCAATCGTTGAGCATGTGCTCACATTGTCTGAGTACTACAATCGCTTGAATCGAGTGGGAGTTAATCTTCCAGATGAGATAGTGATGATTCTCCATAGTCACTGCCATCAAGCTATTGGAGCTTCGTGATGAACTATAACATATCAGGGATAGACATGATGATCCTTGAGCAATTTGTGATGTTTGACACCGCGAAAGTAGAAATCAAGTAGGAGCATCAATTGTTGATGGTTAAACCACTAGTTTCAAGAAGGGCAAGGGAAAGAAGGGACACTTCATGAGACGGCAAATCAGTTGCTTCTCTAGTGAAGAAACCCAAGGTTGAACCAAACCCGAGACTAAGTGCTTCTGTAATGAGGGGAACAGTCACTGAAGCAGAACTACCCTAGATACTTGGTAGATGAGAAGGCTGGCAAGATAGACAGAAGTATTTTGGAAATACGTTATATTAATGTGTACTTTACTAGTACTCCTAGTAGCACCAGGGTATTAAAATACCGGTTCAGTTGCTAAGTGTCAGTAACTCGAAATAAAAGGCTACGGAATAAATGGAGACTAGCTGAAGGTGAGATGACGATATGCGTTGGAAGTGTTTCCAAGGTTGATGTGATCAAGCATCGCATGCTCCCTCTACCATCGAGATTGGTGTTAAACCTAAATAATTGTTATTTGGTGTTTGCGTTGAGCATAGACATGATTGGATTATGTTTATCGCAATACGGTTATTCATTTAAGGAGAATAATGGTTACTCTGTTTATTTGAATAATACCTTCAATGGTCTTGCACCTAAAATGAATGGTTTATTGAATCTCGATCGTAGTGATACACATGTTCATGCCAAAAGATATAAGATAGTAATGATAGTACCACATACTTGTGGCACTGCCATTTGAGTCATGTTGGTATAAAACGCATGAAGAAGCTCCATGTTGATGGATCTTTGGACTCACTCGTTTTTGAAAAGATTGAGACATGTGAACCATGTCTATTGGTAGATATGCATGAAGAAACTCCATGCAGATGGATCGTTTGGACTCACTTGATTTTGAATCACTTGAGACATGCAAATCATACCACATGGGCAAGATGACTGAAAGGCCTCGTTTTCAGTAAAATGGAACAAGAAAGTGACTTGTTGGAAGTATTACATTTTGATGTGTGCAGTCCAATGAGTGCTGAGGCACGCAGTGGATATCGTTATGTTCTTGCTTCACAGATGATTTGAGTAGATGCTGAGTATATTTACTTGATGAAACACAAGTCTGAATTATTGAAAGGTTCAAGTAATTGCAGAGTGAAGTTGAAGATCGTTGTGACAAGATGATAAAATGTCTATGATATGATCATAGAGATGAATATCTGAGTTACGAGTTTGGCACACAATTAAGACATTGTGGAAATTGTTTCACAACTAATACCGCCTGGACCACCATAGTGTGATGGTGTGTCCAAACATCACAACTGCACCCTATTGGATATGGTGCATACCATGATGTCTCTTATCGAATTTCCACTATCGTTTATGGGTTAGGCATTAGGGACAACCGCACTCACTTTAAATGGGGCACCACACAATTCCGTTGAGACGACACCGTGCGAACTATGGTTTAGAGAAACCTAAGCTGTCGTTTCTTAAAAGTTTGGGGCTGCAATGCTTATGTGAAAAAGTTTCAGGCTGATAAGCTCGAACCCAAAGCGGATAAATGCATCTTCATAGAATACCCAAAAATAGTTGGGTATACCTACTATTTCAGATCCGGAAGCAAAAGTGATTGTTTCTAGAAACGGGTCCTTTCTCGAGGAAAAGTTTCTCTCGAAAGAATTGAGTGGGAGGATGGTGGAGACTTGATGAGGTTATTGAACCGTCACTTCAACTAGTCTGTAGCAGGGCACAGGAAGTTGTTCCAGTGGCACCTACACCAATTGAAATGGAAGCTTATGATAGTGATCATAAAACTTCGGATCAAGTCACTACCAAACCTCATAGGTCGACAAGGATGTGTACTACTTCAGAAGTACGTAATCCTGTCTTGGAAGTCATGTTGCTAGACAACAATGAACCTACGAGCTATGGAGAAGCGATGGTGGGCCCAGATTCCGAAAATTGGCTCGAGGCCATAAAATCTGAGAGAGGATCCATGTATGAAAGCAAAGTGTGGACTTTGAAAGAACTACTTGATGGTCGTAAGGCTGTTGGGTGCAGATGGATTTTAAAAGGAAGACAGACAATGATGGTAAGTGTCACCATTAAGAAAGCTCGACTTGTCGTTAAGATGTTTCCCGACAAGTTCAAGGAGTTGACTACGATGAGACTTTCTCACTCGTAGCGATGCTAAGAGTCTGTTGGGATTATGTTAGCAGTTACTGCATTATTTATGAAATCTTGTAGATAGGATGTCAAAACATTGTTTCCTCGACATTTTTCTTGAGGAAAGGTTGTATGTGATATAACCAGAAGATTTTTGTCAATCCTGAAAAATGCTGACAAGTATGCAAAGCTCCAGCAATCCTTCTAAGGACTGGAGTAAGCATCTCGGAGTTCGAATGTACGCTTTGATGAGATGATCAAAGATTTTGGGTTTATACAAAGTTTATGAGAAACTTGTATTTCCAAAGAAGTGAGTGGGAGCACTATAGAATTTTTGATGAGTATATGTTGTTAACATATTGTTGATCAAAAATGATGTATAATTTCTGGAAAGCATGCAGGGTTATTTCAAAAGTGTTTTTCGATGGAAAACCTGGATTAAGCTACTTGAACATTGAGCATCAGATCTATAAGGATAGATCAAAAAACGCTTAATAGTATTTTCAAATGAATACATACCGTGACAAGATTTTGAAGGAATTCAAAATAGATCAGCAAAGAAGGAGTTCTTGGCTGTGTTACAAGGTGTGAGTATTGAGTAAGACTCAAGACCTGACCATGGCAGAAGAGAGAGAAAGGACAAAGGTCGTCCCCTATGCTTCAGATGTAGGCTCTACAGTATGCTATGCTGTGTACCGCACCTGAAGTGTGCCTTGCCATGAGTCAGTCAAGGGGTACAAGAGTGATCCAGCAATGGATCACACGACAGCGGTAGAACTTATCCTTAGTAACTAGTGGACTAAGGAATTTTCTTGATTATGGAGGTGGTAAAAGAGTTCGTCGTAAAGGGTTACGTCGATGCAAACTTTGACACTAATCCGGATGACTCTGATGAGTAAACCAGATTCGTATAGTAGAGCAGTTATTTGGAATAGCTCCAAGTAGCGCATGGTAGCTGCATCTACAAGATGACATAGAGATTTGTAAAGCACACATGGATCTGAAAGGTTCAGACCCATTGACTGATAAACCTCTCTCACAAGCAAGATATGAACACACCCCATGGGTGTTGGATTCATTACAATCACATAGTGATGTGAACTGGATTATTGACTCTAGTGCAAGTGGGAGACTGTTGGAAATATGCCCTAGAGGCAATAATAAATTAGTTATTATTATATTTCCTTGTTCATGATAATCGTTTATTATCCATGCTAGAATTGTATTGATAGGAAACTCAGATACATGTGTGGATACATAGACAAACACCATGTCCCTAGTAAGCCTCTAGTTGACTAGCTCATTGATCAATAGATGGTTACGATTTCCTGACCATGGACATTGGATGTCATTGATAACGAGATCACATCATTAGGAGAATGATGTGATGGACAAGACCCAATCCTAAGCCTAGCACAAGATCGTGTAGTTCGCATGCTAAAGCTTTTCTAATGTCAAGTATCATTTCCTTAGACCATGAGATTGTGCAACTCCCGGATATCGTAGGAATGCTTTGGGTGTACCAAACGTCACAACATAACTGGGTGGCTACAAAGGTGCACTACGGGTATCTCCGAAAGTGTCTGTTGGGTTGGCACGAATCAAGACTGGGATTTGTCACTCCTTGTAACGGAGAGGTATCTCTGGGCCCACTCGGTAGGACATCATCATAATGTGCACAATGTGACCAAGGAGTTGATCACGGGATGATGTGTTATGGAACGAGTAAAGAGACTTGCCGGTAACGAGATTGAACGAGGTATCAGGATACCGACGATCGAATCTCGGGCAAGTATCGTACCGATGGACAAAGGGAATTGAATACGGGATTGATTGAATCCTCGACATCGTGGTTCATCCGATGAGATCATCGTGGAGCATGTGGGAGCCAACATGGGTATCCAGATCCCGCTGTTGGTTATTGGCCGGAGAGTTGTCTCGGTCATGTCTACATGTCTCCCGAACCCGTAGGGTCTACACACTTAAGGTTCGGTGACGCTAGAGTTGTAGAGATATTAGTATGCGGTTAACTGAAAGTTGTTCGGAGTCCCGGATGAGATCCCGGACATCACGAGGAGTTCCGGAATGGTCCGGAGGTAAAGATTTATATATAGGAAGTCCAGTTTCAGCCACCGGGAGAGTTTCGGGGTCATCGGTATTGTACCGGGACCACCGGAAGGGTCCCGGGGGTCCACCGGGTGGGGCCACCTATCCCGGAGGGCCCCATGGGCTGAAGGGGCGTGGTAACCAGCCCCTGGTGGGCTGGTGCGCCCCCCCTTGGGCCTCCCATGCGCCTAGGGTTGGAAACCCTAAGGGGTGGGGGCGCCTCCACTTGGCTTGGAGGCCAAGCCACCTCTAGGGCTGCCGCCCCCTTCCCTAGATGGGATCTACAAGGGGTCGGCACCCCCCTAGGCCCCTATATATAGTGGAGGGGAGGGAGGGCAGCCGCACCTGAAGCCCTGGCGCCTCCCTCCCTCCCGTGACACCTCTTCCTCCCCGCTTGTGCTTGGCGAAGCCCTGTCGGGATCCCGCTACTTCCACCACCACGCCGTCGTGTTGCTGGATCTCCATCAACTTCTCCTTCCCCCTTGCTGGATCAAGAAGGAGGAGACGTCTCCGCTCCGTACGTGTGTTGAACGTAGAGGTGCCGTCCGTTCGGCGCTAGGGTCATCGGTGATTTGGATCACGACGAGTACGACTCCATCAATCCCGTTCTCTTGAACGCTTCTGCTTAGCGATCTTCAAGGGTATGAAGATGCACTCCCTCTCTCTCGTTGCTAGATGACTCCATAGATTGATCTTCGTGATGCGTAGAAAATTTTAAATTCTGCTACGTTCCCCAACACTTCTCCCCCTCGATTCTTTTCAATTTTTCTTTCAAATCCTCGTTTTCTCTTTCAACTAAATTTAACCTCTTGACAATAGGGTCGGTTGGAATTTCTGGTTCAACTACCTCCTACATACAAATATTTATGTCATCTTGATGGGCATAATTTGTCATAAACACGAAATGCAACAAATAGTTTTAAAAGAGAATATACCACATCCGAATCATAACAAGGGTGAGGACCGACGGGGACGGATATCAAAACTATGGCACTATGTATAACAAACAACGTACGGTAAGATAATTATACGAGTAACTATATATCCAAATCACACAAACATCAATTTTTTATATAAAATTTCATGAACAAGAGGCTCACCACAAGGTGGTGCCAGCGACGGGACGGTGCGGGCGATCGACGGTGGTTACGACGGAGATTTAGAAGGCACTAAGTAAACCACACCTACATATGCAAACTAAGTGTTATTTTGACCTCAATTTGCATATAAATCAAATACTACCACATATAATTCCTCCCAAATTACTAAAACCCATAATTAATCACTATATAAACCAATGCAAGAGCTAATCTAGCAATGAGAGATGAAAGGACAAAGTTGCTAACCTTTGTGATCATTTGAATGGATGGGGGCCTGCAAATCTTGACAAATTTGGGGCAAATTTTGTGATGAACTCGAGAGGAAGAAGGGAAGAACAGAGGAGAGGGAGAGGGGAAAGAGGGAAGAACAGAGTGCTGGTGGACGAAGGGTTTATATAGGACGACCTTTAGTACCGGTTCGTGGCACGAACCGGTACTAAAGGTGCTGGAGGGGCCCCACTCTGACAACATCCTGCCACCACTCTCATTAGTACCGGTTCGTGGCACGAACCGGTGCTAAAGGTTCGCCACGAACCGGTACTAAAGAGCTCCTCCCGCCTAGCCGTTAGAACCGGCACTAATGGACACATTAGTACCGGTTCTGTTACAAACCGGGACTAATGTGTCGCACATTTGACCTTTTTTCTACTAGTGATAGTATGCAATATTTTCTTACATTTATGCAAGAGGCTGTTTTTAAAACTCAAACCCGTGATCTTATAATTTCAAGTCAACAGTTTTACCGTTGCGCAAAGGCTCACCTTCAGGGACGAGATATAAGAAGAAAGCAGGCCCCCGACCCATGCCTTTCATAGCTTTGCTACACGTACATGATGTTATAGGGATAAGGGGGTCACAGGGTGTTATGGTAGTTTTTAATTGGTCATTAACAGAGGCACGAACCCATCCCGTTGAATTCAGGAGATGTTCAGGAAGTTTGGAAGGAGCTTGTAGAATCCTGTAGAAGACCATGAATGAATATCTGTAGCAATGTGTGCAAGACTTCCAAGTCTCCGAGTCAATGTCAACGTAGCTAGTAGAACTGTCGAACTACCATTTTCGGACTATGAGAGCATCCACAACCGGGGGCTGCAAACCCTCTTCAAAAGCCCGGACTAATCAGCACTTGTCATATTCAGCCTAAATATGGGGCAGAAATGAACCGCCCGGGCACTCCCGCCACATCGGACTCGGTCCATACTGGCCCACCTCACCCACATATATTCGTCTCCATCCGCTTATCGAAGCAAATCTTAACCACTTCACTCCACTCCTTTCCACTCCCTTCTGCCACCCGAGCTCACCTTCGGCGAGTTCCGGCCTTCTCCGGCATGACAGACAACGGATCAGACTTCGACCACTCTGGATCTGTTGACTCGGGTGTCATCCTGTGCGGGTTGGAGGAGGCAATGGCAGTCCACATTGCAATCCGCCACTCCCAGGAGGACAGCGCCTGGCTGACGGACGGATCCGTCTGCCGCGACGCCATAACATCGGCTCACTGGGCGCTCGGGTCCTCTGGTGCTGGATCCTCGCGGTCCCGACAGCCAGAACACCTCTCCTTCCCCATCATCGGTCGGGAATACTATGAGTCCCCCGGGAACGGGCGGCCCGTCGTGGTAAGGAGAGGATAAGGATCGCTGAGGCCCGCATCACGGCGGAAATGGCGGCGGGGGAGGCGGCTGATGCGGCGGCGTGGGCGGCCGCATAGGAGGAAGCCATCCAAACCCGCATTGTGAAGAAACGACATCGGAGAAACACGCGCGCCCTCGCCCGAGAGCATAATCGGGCGGCCTGTGACATGCCCGGACTGCCATCGAAGGAGGAGAAGGAGGACAACGACGGCGAGGGCAGCTCCAGCGACGAGCAGATCCGACTCGATCTGTACCGCGTCTTCGACCGGTACTTCCGCAAGAAGGACGGCAATGGCGCTGGGAAGGACAAGGGCAGCCGTGAATGAACTCCACCATAGCCAAACATACCAAATTTTAGTAGTCCGATGGTATGTTTAGTTTGTAGTGATGGAGTAGCCGGACGATGTGTGTGCATTCATGTAGTTGCATAAGTTTGTATGAATTTGAGATATAATAATTAAGGTTTTCGGATGTGATTATATTATTTGAGTGGTGTTCGGTCAATGCCCACGGACACGCCGGATGCATCCGTGGGCGTTCTAGGGGACGGATTTGACAAGTCGAGCTATTGACGCTCTAAGGGCATGTACAATGATGCTATCTTAGGAGCGACACGTAGGATAAATGATGAGGTGGAGAAGGGAGAACTCATAAGAGAAGGTTTGTCTTCTCTTATTTAAGATAAGACAAGATATGATCTCTTAGCATAATATGTCTCACCGCGGTGGTAGGCAATCAAGCGAAAGCGCAACCCCGCGTGCACGTCTTCTTCCCCATCTCCGGTAGGCACAATCCGTTCCTGCACGCGCTCGTTGCCCTCGCCTCACGCCAGCCATAGGTCGCTAGTTCCTTTCTTTTCCGTTGACTGATCGACCCCTGCGCGCGGGAAGCCGCCATGCACGCGCGCCTCTAGGTCGCCGACGGAAGTCCGGCTCGTCTCCAGCAGCGGAGGCAGCAGCCCGGCCGCCTCCCCCTCCGACCCCTCCGGCAGCGACGGCGGATCCACCATCACCGACGAGCCACGCGAGTCCTGGCGCCACCTCTCTCGTTTCCGCCCGGCCTCTCCGTCCTCCTCCGGCGCACTGTCCGGCGACGACTACAAGCACCTGCAGCGCATGGCCCTGCTCCTCCCCGCCTTCTCCCTCACAGCCGAGGCCCGCGCAGGCGCTCTGCGTCAGTGGATCGCCGGCTTCGACGTCGGCTGCGTGCTGGACATGGGCCTCGGGACTGACCACGGCCTCCCGCGGCGGGAGGTCGGGAGGAGGATCAGGGCGTGGGCGCAGGCGCTGGGCACCATGGACCGCGTCTTCCGAGGCCGTCACCTGGAGGTCCGCAGCCCGGCCAGCGACGCCGCGGCGGCGGAGCTTGCGGGCGAAAGCGTCGGCGTGATGCTGAGGCTGACCGGCACCGTGGCCACGCTCGCGAGCTCCCCGTCGAAGCTGCTCGCGGCGCTCGACGCGTACGCCGCCGTCTCGGAGGCCTGCCCCGGCCTCGCCAGGACCTTCTCCTGGGCCCCCTCCCACCCGGTCCCGGCCGCGTCCGACGCCGCGCCGGCCGGCCTGTCCCGGCGCTGCGTGCGCGACCTCAGAGACTTCCTACGCGCGCCGCAGCGCCATCGTGGGCTGCGCCGTGCGCGCCGACGTCATCGGCATGCTCCTGCCGCCTGGCTGGGCCGGCGCCCGCGAGGAGCGTATGGAGGGCTACATCAGAGATTACCTGCGAGTCTCCTGGGCGCCCGTGGTGTCGCGCCTTGGTGGGAAGCCCGGAGCCATGAGCGCTCTGCGGCGACGGAAACCGCTGAGCGCGTTCCACTCGGCGTTCCAGAACGCGTGCAGCATGCAGAGGGGCTGGAAGGTGCCCAGCCCCGTGCTCAGGGGCGACCTCCGGATGGCCGTGGAGGTTGACGTGCCCGCAGGCCGTGGCACAGAGGAGCTCCGGCGTCACTTGTCGGAGCTGTTCGAAGGATAGAAGATGAAAACTTTTGGGAGCAAAGAAACTGCATCCTTGTTTCCCTTTTTTGTCTGTCTCACTGATTCCTTTTGTTTTTTCAGATATCTTCATTCACACGAGAAATTAAATTGAGAATGTGCACAATGACAAGCAAACAATGTCCAGCAATGGCAGGCATACGAAACGAGCTTGTATGCACAAAAAGGCTCGAGCACACACAGAAAGGAGCGCTGCTATCTCGCGCGCGCGCTGGAACGCGCGATTTCGGACAGGCTGCACTTTGCTTTTTTTAGCAAGTCTGGAATGTCATTTAAGGTAAATCGAGGCCCCACCCATTGAAATCAGGGGGGGCGAAGATTAAGAGTTCACGGGAGAGAGAGAGAGTAGGGAAGGTCGAGCAATGTACACGCGCATGTGGGCTGATGCATTAACGTTGGTGGGCCCATCTGTTCTTTGGCTTCCGATAGCGTGAGGATACGAGATCGCTCGTTGGAACGCTCGCTCGCGAAGGAGCGTTTCCGCACAGAAATATGTACATTATGTAAAACTGAAACAGGGGAGGCGGGTGAACATGATGCAGGTTTCAGTGACACCCAAATAACGGCCCCTGTCCACACCCATTCATACCGCAGGCTTCAGTGCCCAGTTGTTCAGCTTCTACACAACCATCCATACCGCAGGCTTGATTTACATGTTGAGGCAGTAGAGCCCATTAGAAGCATTGTGCATGAGAAGCATGTCACCGCAAACCACCAGCTCCCAAAGCCATCCGAGAGAAGGAACTGGTCACTGAATTCCACAATCTGGTCTATTGCCACAAGATCAGGATACTGTACTTCAGACCAAGAGTCACTTCCAACATGCCATACCGAGAAGGAGATGTGAGTTGGGGGTGATGCAAGGGGGGCTTTTAGAATGCCATTCTGGTAGAATTTCTCCAACATTTGGCACTGGATGGGAGACGTGGAGTTGAAACCTCCACACCGGTGAACACCTCCGTCGCAGTAGTAGACGAAATCGCCATAGGAAGAGCATGATATTCTGTGCAAAATGAGCACCAATAATTAGAGCCACGGATAAGCACATGATATTTTGCAGATCAAACATGTGTGCCTGTGTCAAAGAAACTTAATATGCCCCAGGAGTAAGAAGCATGGATAAATAAATACACGATGCACCCAGAAGGCGAAAAAACTTGCTTACAGAGGTGTCTCCCTTCAGTTAAATTGCTAAACTCAAAAGATTTTGTGTGTGAAATCAGTACATTCAGAACATAAGAAAGATGTATAGCCAAGGGATGCTAGTGCCACCTTTCAGCTAGCAGCACACTCTAAATAAAACCGACAAGTGTGTGCAGCTCTATCCCTCTGACCGATACGACGTTTTTCGATGCATTGAGATGTTGTTCAGAGGTTTCAAAATGCAACTTTCCTCTGGTCAAATTTGTTTTTCTTTATTTCATTTCAGGGGACTCAAATCTGCTCACTAATCAAAACAGAACACTGGTTAAGTATGCGATCAGGTAGCTAGTTGAGTCAAAATGCTTGCCTACTCGGATCAATCCACTAGATCTACTCTAATTCTGGCCTCAGGTAGGTAACCACAGTGTTACTTCCTACAACAGTATCCGCTAAAAAATTCACGGAAACGACCGAGGGTTATGAGATCAGAGACGAAGTGACCAAGAAGCAATTCATCGAAACAAAAAGAAAACAAAGATAGGTGGAACTAGCTAGGGTTTCAGTGCGGTGGAGGGAGGAGAACGAGCCTCGCGGGTGAGGAAGGAGAAGGCGATCGTGACGCAGTTGCTGGCTGTTGCGGGCGTCTTCTTCTTCGGTGGACTGCTGACGAACGGAACATGGGAACTCTGAAAACAAATGACACCTCCGAGTTCAGATAACCAACGGCTTGGATTCGTCGTCATTGTATCACTATACATAAAAATAGATATAGCATTCCCTGTATTATATTAACGTTCAATCATATTATTGTTTTGAATCTTATAATAAGAACTTTAGTGATCAATCAGATTTCTGCTATATTAATAATGCTTCTCTTGGAACTATCATGCTCTCGCAGTCGTAGGTCATCAACAGGGCCCAATCCATGTTTTTGAACACTGCGAGAGAACTAAATTCTAAAAATTGAACTTGCATAGATAGCTAGATTGGACAGACAAACAGAAGGACCAACAGGCGACACAGAGTGCAGGACCAACAACACGAGTTGCTACAACGTTCAGGTTGGCAAAAGGGCAAGCATAACAATTAACAAAAACCGACGAGCAAACAACGGCGATTAGAAAGTAATGATCTGGATGGCTTCATTTCCCCAAAGGTCAGGCGTACAGCTTAGGGCATGTTTGGTAGCCCGCATAGAGGCCAACCAAGCCCGCACAGGAAGAAAATTGGCTGTTTGGTTGCTTGTGTTCACTGTTGGGCCTGCATCCCACAGAACTTAAAGCAGCTCCCAGCCAGGACCGCTAGGAACATTCAAATCAGCAATTTTTTCAAAGACAAGCCCGCATGATGCACGTGGGCAGCGGCGGCTGCACGCGAGCTCAAGAAGTCATGTTGTTTCCCGAAGCGCCGACAATAATTACCCTCAACTTTCCTGACCACTCTCTCTCCACTCTTCCACTCTCAAACCGGCGACGGCTGCAGTGATCAGCGGAACGGAGATCAACAAGGCAACCACCGACCGAATTTCACCAGCGTCAGCAACATCACCCGAAGCACTTCAGCAATGGCGGCAAGCCATATTTTCACCTCCTAACCTAGTATTTCGCATTCGATCCGCATCCCAAGGGAATGGGAAATCGGGGTAAATAGCTATAGGATTGACCATAACTTGACGATGTGTACTAAGTACCCATGGATTTTAGGGTTCCGATACGAATTGAGTACAAGAGGAATGGGGGGGATTGGGGGTTAATCTTACACAGTAGCTTAGAATCTTAGCCCCAGCAACCCTTGAGGCGGTTGGAGCGGTGGGGACCCTTGGCCTCGTTCTTGTCCTCCTGTTGGACCACCGTCTTGTCATTGTCGCCGGAGTCCAAATCGATTGGCAAATTACGATGGCCTGGCTCCGACGTCCTGACCACCATCTCCACCGCTTCTTCTCCTCCAGCTCAAAAACCAATGACCTCTGGCGCCACCAAAGTTATTCAGGCACACTGGTCTTGAGGAGCCCTATACTTGGTCCACCGTGCCCTTTGTCCAGCATCGACGGAGTCAGCCTGATTCATGGCCCAGCGAAGGATGTAGACTGAAGTAGCACCCTTCGCTAGGTCAGGAATCAACGTCTTCAACTCCTCTGTCATCGCCTTCCTGACCACAGCGTTTGCCTCCTTATGCATGCCTTCGATACTACTGAAGTTCAAGCACGCTTTCATGGTGTTCCCGAACTTGGTGCGGTCACCGAGCGAGCATCCGGCCTCCACCCAATGCCTGGGGCATTGAATGCTCGCTCGGTGACCGCACCAAGTTCGGGAACATCATGGAAGTGCTTGAACTTCAGCAGCATTGTGGACATGCACAAGGGGGCAGACACTATGGTGAAGAAGGCGACGATGGAGGAGTTGAAGACGTTGATTCCTGACCTAGCGAAGGGCGCTATGTCAGCCAACAGCCCAACATATTCGCTGGGCCATGAATCAGGCCGACTCCGGCGAGCGTAGACAAAGGGCAAGGTGGGCCAAGTACAGAGAGCTTCTCATGACGAGCATGCCACAGCGTAATGGAATAGGACTTTGGTGGCATCAGAGGTCATCGGTTTGGAGCATGAGGAGGAGATGGTTGTCAGGGCGCCGGAGCCAGGCCATCATACTTTGCCAATCGACTCTGGTGAGGACAACAAAACGGTGGATCAGCCGGAGGACAAGAACAAGGCCAAAAGCCCCCACCACTCCAACCACCTTCAGGGTCACCGGGCCTAAGATTTGAAACTACCGTGTAAGATTAACCCCCAATCTCCATTCCCCTTGTACTCAATCCAGATCGGAACCCTAAAATCCATGGCTACTTAGTACTCATCGTTAAGTTATGGTCAATCCTATGACTATTTACCCTGATTGCCTATTCCCCTAGAACACGGATCTAATCTAAACGCAGATCAAATGTGAAATAGTAGGTTAGGAGCTGAAAATACGGCTTACCGCCATTACCGAAGAGATGCCGTTGATGTTGCAGACACCAGTGAAGTCTGGACGGTGGTCGCCTTGCTGATCTCCGATCCGCTGATCGCCGTCACTGACGGTGTGAGAGTGGAAGAGTGAAGAGAGAGAGAGAGCGGTGAGGGAAGGTGAGGGTAATTATTGTCGGCGCTTCAGAAAACAACGCGACTTCTCGAGCGTGGCTACTCGTGTGCAGCCACCGCCGCCCACGTGCATCCCGTGGACTGACTTTGAAAAAACTGCCATTTGGACGTTCCTAGCGGGCCTGCCTGGGAGCTGCTTTAAGTTCCGTACGATTCAGGCCCAACAGTGAACACAGGGAATCAAACAACCCATTTTCCTCCTGTGCGGGCCTGGTTGGCCTCTATGAGGGCTACGGAACACGCCAATGCCTTGTGTTTCCGTCTACAAGCGAGCAACCAAACAGGCCACCTTCGTTACGCCCACGCAAGCTAGAGGGTATGCAGGCAAACAAACAACACGCAGATGTTGGTTTTTTGCCTGTTTTCCCTCAGCCAAGCCCAACTAGGTCAAGCATGCAATGCAGACAAAAGTTGCTACGAGAACCAAACCCTCCCTTTGTGTTGCCTTTGCGGTGGAAGGAGCATCCCTCGCGCTTTCCTCCTGTAGGCTGGCAGAGCACCGTCTGCCACCCTGCGCACACCACCATGGTCTGAGAGTGGCTGAACACGGTCGTTCTGTGATCAAGACAACAGAAAGTTGGAAACATCAGTCATAAACTGAACTACAGTTTATTTTTTGCGAATGAATAAGTTAACTGAACCTTTTTTTTTTGCGAGGAAAGTTAACTGAACTTGGTAGGTACATAAGCATCTATATAAATCAGGGACAGACAAACAACATACTATCAAAGGAGGCAGATCCAACATTTGACGAGGAATGATCTTCAAATTTAAAATTAGTATAATCAGCTCGAAGTTTTGAGTAAGCTTGACCTACGAGGTGACATCTGACATGTCTCAATCCATTTAACTCGAATGTTTCAACTAGTCGAGCAGTACCAACGGCAGCATTAGCACAGGCGACCGACAAGGGCACATCATGAGCGAAGCACACCTGTATTACTAGAAGATGCACATGTTCCTAAATCTACAGACCTTCTCACACATCAGCATCTCTATGTCAAAATTGCATAAAGAAACCTAATCTTTACCAAGGCATAGCAATTTTTTTTAATATCAGTTCCTCTGGTCAATAGTACACTCCACCGGCCATCAGAATTTATGTTGCTATTGTGTATGTAGAGCATTTGCTAGGAAGACAGGGGTAAAGCGGGGGGAAAGATGATGAACTCATCTTGCAGTTACATGTTGAAGCAGCCCTGGCACTTACATCCTGCACGCAGAGACGAACGCATCGTTAGGGGGCAGGCTAAGAGAGCAATCAACCACCAGATTCTATACGCGACAGCGACACGCACGTACCATGAAGAAGGAGTTGGGGGACTGCGCGAGGCGCTTCTTCTTGTGCTTGGGCTTCTCGAGCTTCTGCAGCACCTGCTCCGATCCCCAAGCGAGGTCACGAGACCGAGAGAGAGAATCAAGCTACGGCGTGCGATCAGACGACGGGAGCAGGCATTCGAAATCGATCGAAGGGGTCAGCGTACCATCTTGGACGAGCGGCGGTGCTGGCGACGGAGAGGATGCGAGCAGAGCACGGGGTGGCGGCGGGGGACGGAGAGGATGCGAGCACAGCACGGGGTGGCGGCGGGGGGTAGGAGGAATGGAGGGGTGGCTGCGGGGTTTTTTCTTTTCGAGTCACGCTAGGGCTGCGGCTGGAAGAGGCGTCCCGGCGAGGGCGCCCCTATTTCTCGCTTTCAGCGAGACAGGGGCAAAAGCCTGCCAAAAGCCTCGCGTCGGGGAAACCCCAGATGGGCCGACACAGCCGCGCGGCCGCCATGGCCTGTTTTTTTTAATCTTTTTCTGTTTTTTGTTTTATTTTTGTACTTTTCTTTATCTATCTATATATATATATATATATGCTACCTAAAAAAACATAAGGTTCTCATTTCAATCAACTTCATTTACTTACCTTCTGAACCAATTCCACTTTCATTTACTTACCAAATTTCTGATCAAAGTAGAAGGTAATTCACGGGCAGAATTTGATGAACATTTATTTACACAATCGCATTATTATGAACATGTATATCATAATTTAATGTACTAGAATATTTCATCCAACCTTCCTTATATACGTCCAGCTCTTTGCTTCTCCTCTTTGATTTTTTTGTCACATCCATTCTCCCTAAAATAGAATCAATTATCTCATGTTTTATTAACTTAGCAAAATAAGTGGTTAAGAATAAAATGGCAGGTAAATCATGACAATTGCATACAAAGGCTTGCTAAGATTTTAACACATCAATAACGTGCAATCTCGGGCTAATCTATTAGAATGTTTAAACTCCCGTTGCAACGCTCGGGAACTGCATACTACTTTAAGATACTCCACCTCCTTTGATAGTCTTCAAAAACACATTTGAAAAATCTTGAACAAGTATTCGAAAAAATGTTGAATAAGTATTAAAAATTGTTGAAAGAGTATTAGGAAAAATATTGAATAAGTATTAAAAATGTTGAACGAGTATTTGAAAATATTGAACAAGTATTGGAGAAATGTTGAATAAGTATTAAAAACGTTGAACAAATATTTGAAAAAAATGTTAAATAAGTAATAAAAAATAGTGAACAATTAATTGAAAAATGTTGAAGAAGTATTTTAAAAATGTTGAATGAGTATTTAAAATGTTGAACGAGTATTTGAGAGATGTTGAATAAGTATTAAAAATGTTGAGCGCATATTTGAAATATATTGAACAAGTATTTAAATCATTGAATAAGTGTTTGAGGAATGTTGAATAGTATTAAAAAATGTTGAGTGAATATTTGAATAATGTTGAATAAGTGTTAAAATGTTGAACAAGTATTTAAAAAATGTAGAATAAGCGTTAGGACAATGTTGAATGTGCATACAAAAAATGTTGATCACATACTAAAAAACTGTTTCTGACATACCGAAAATGCAGAGTGCAAAATGAAAACAAACATAAGAAAAAATAAAAGGAAAATATTAAAAATGAAGAAGAAAGCCAAAAGAAATAAAGAAAACAAAAAAAGAAACAAAATAAAACAAAGGAAAAAGACAATAAAACCCTGAGGAAATCTATCTATCTATCTACTATTTAAAAAAGCATAAGGTTCTCATTTCACCTTTCTTCCCATCACCCCTTCGTCCAACCTTTACTGTATGATAATCAATCAATTTAATTTACTTACCTTCTGAACCAATTTCACTTTTATTTACTTACCAAATTTCTGATCAAAGTAGAAGGTAATTCACGGGCAGAATTTGATGAACATTTATTTACACAATCGCATTATTATGAACATGTATATCATAATTTAACATACTAGAATATTTCGTCCAACCTTCCTTATATACGTCCAACTCTTTGCTTCTCCTCTTTGATTTTTTCCTCACATCCATTCTCCCTAAAATAGAATCAATTGTTTCATGTTTTATTTACTTAGCAAAATAAGTGCTTAAGAATAAAATGGCAGGTAAATCATGACAATTGCATACAAAAGCTTGCCAAGATTTTAACGCATCAATAACATGTAATCTTGGGCTAATCTGCTAGAATGTTTAAACTCCCGTTGCAATGCTCGCGCAATTGTCTAGTACTTTAAAATATTCTACCTCCTTTGATAGTCTTCAAAAACACACTTGAAAAAATGTTGAACAAGTATTTGAAAAAATGTTGAATAAGTATTAAAAATTGTTGAAAGAGTACTTGAAAAATTATTGAAAAATGTTGAATGAGTATTCGAAAATATTGAACAAGTATTGGAAAAATGTTGAATAAGTATTAAAAATGTTGAACAAATATTTGAAAAATGTTGAATAAGTAATAAAAAATGTTGAACAAGTATTTGAAAAATGTTGAAAACATATTTTAAAAATGTTGAATGACTATTTAAAATGTTGAACGAGTATTTGAGAAATGTTGAATAAGTATTAAAAATGTTGAGCGCGTATTTGAAAAATGTTGAACAAGTATTTAAATCGTTGAATAAGTGTTTGAGAAATGTTGAATAAGTATTAAAAATGTTGAGTGAGTATTTGAATAATGTTGAATAAGTGTTAAAATGTTGAACAAGTATTTAAAAAATGTTGAATAAGCGTTAGGACAATGTTGAATGTGTATACAAAAAAATGTTGATCACATACTAAAAAATTGTTTTTGACATACCGAAAATGCAGAGTGAAAATGAAAACAAACATAAGAAAAAATAAAAGGAAAATCTTAAAAATGAAGAAGAAAAGCAAGAGAAATAAAGAAAACCAAAAATGAAACAAAAGAGAACGAAGGGAAAAGAAAATAAAACCCCGAGGAAACAAATGAAAAGGGAAAATGCAGAAGAGAAAAGAAAAGAAACAAAAGAAAACGAAAAGGAGGAAAAAAACCCGAAGAAAACCGAATAAAACAGAAAAAAAATACCTAGAAAAATCTATCAAGTACGCAGCGCCTTGGAGTTTGACATGAGACGCATGCTATCCTAGTGGCTAGCAATCTATGCTCGCAATTACGAGAGATCGAGGGATCGATCGAATCCAGCCGCTCCACTCTGCTTTTTCTTTCTTTTTAGGTGCGAGTAATGGACCGACCCGATTACCACAACACATGTCTCGCAGTAAGAGAGACAGAGGGCAGTCTGTCACGTCGGGAAGCTCCAGCCTCCTTTTCTATTTTTCCTTTCTTTTTTCCTTTTTTTCTTTACTTTTATTTATACTTATATATATATAATATTAGGAGAAACACTCTATAAAAACATGTTGAACAAGTATTTGAAAAATGTTGAATAAGTACTAAAAAATGTTGAATAAGTATTTAAAAAGTTGAACAAGTATTTGAAAAATATTGAATAAGTAATAAAAAATGTTGAATGAGTATATGAAAAATGTGGAACAAGTATTTGAGTAAGTATGAAAAAATTTAACGCATCAATAACATGTAATCTTGGGCTAATCTGCTAGAATGTTTAAACTCCCGTTGCAATGCTCGGGCAATTGTCTAGTACTTAAAATATTCTACCTCATTTGATAGTCTTCAAAAACACATTTGAAAAAATCTTGAACAAGTATTTGCAAAAATGTTGAATAAGTATAAAAAATTGTTGAAAGAGTATTTGAAAAATTATTGAATAATTATTAAAAAAATTGAATGAGTATTTGAAAATATTGAACAAGTATTGGAAAAATGTTAAATGAGTATTAAAAATGTTGAACAAATATTTGAAAAATGTTGAAAAAATATTTGAAAAATGTTGAACAAGTATTTGAAAAATGTTGAAAACGTATTTTTAAAATGTTGAATGAGTATTTAAAATGTTGAATGAGTATTTGAGAAATGTTGAGTAAGCATTAAAAATGTTGAGCGCGTATTTGAAAAATGTTGAACAAGTATTTAAATCGTTGAATAAGTGTTTGAGAAATGTTGCATAAGTATTAAAAAATGTTGAGCGAGTATTTGAATAATGTTGAATAAATGTTAAAATGTTGAACAAGTATTTAAAAATGTTGAATAAGCGTTAGGACAATGTTGAATGTGTATACAAAAAATGTTGATCACATACTAAAAAATTGTTTTTGACATACCGAAAATGCAGAGTGAAAATAAAAACAAACATAAGAAAAAATAAAAGGAAACATTTTACAATGAAGAAGAAAACCAAAAGAAATAAAGAAAATGAAAAAAGAAACAAAAGAAAACAAAGGAAAAAAAGAAAATAAAACCCCGAGGAAATCTATCTACCACTTAAAAAAGCATAAGGTTCTCATTTCACCTTTCTTCCCATCACCCCTTCGTCCAACCTTTACTGTATGATAATCAATCAATTTAATTTACTTAGATTTTGAACCAATTTCACTTTTATTTACTTACCAAATTTCTGATAAAAGTAGAAGGTAATTCACGGGCAGAATTTGATAAACATTTATTTACACAATCGCATTATTATGAACATGTATATCATAATTTAACGTACTAGAATATTTCGTCCAACCTTCCTTATATACGTCCAACTCTTTGCTTCTCCTCTTTGATTTTTTCCTCACATCCATTCTCCCTAAAATAGAATCAATTGTCTCATATTTTATTTACTTAGCAAAATAAGTGCTTAAGAATAAAATGGTAGCTAAATCATGACAATTGCATACAGAAGCTTGCTAAGATTTTAACGCATCAATAATGTGCAATCTTGGGCTAATCTACTAGAATGTTTAAACTCCCGTTGCAATGCTCGCGCAATTGTCTAGTACTTTAAAATATTCTACCTCCTTTGATAGTCTTCAAAAACACACTTGAAAAAAAATCTTGAACAAGTATTTGAAATTTTTTTGAATAAGTATTAAAACTTGTTGAAAGAATATTTGAAATATTATTAAAAAATGTTGAATGAGTATTTGAAAATATTGAACAAGTATTGGAAAAATGTTGAATAAGTATTAAAAATGTTGAACAAATATTTGAAAAATGTTGAATAAGTAATAAAAAATATTGAACTAGTATTTGAAAAATGTTGAAAACATATTTTAAAAATGTTGAATGACTATTTAAAATGTTGAACGAGTATTTGAGAAATGTTGAATAAGTATTAAAAATGTTGAGCGCGTATTTGGAAAATGTTGAACAAGTATTTAAATCGTTGAATAAGTGTTTGAGAAATGTTGAATAAGTATTAAAAATATTGAGTGAGTATTTGAATAATGTTGAATAAGTGTTAAAATGTTGAACAAGTATTTTAAAAATGTTGAATAAGCGTTAGGACAATGTTGAATGTGTATACAAAAAAATGTTGATCACATACTAAAAAATTATTTTTGACATACCGAAAATGCAGAGTGAAAATGAAAACAAACATAAGAAAAAATAAAAGGAAAATCTTAAAAATGAAGAAGAAAAGCAAGAGAAATAAAGAAAACCAAAAAATAAACAAAAGAGAACGAAGGAAAAAGAAAATAAAACCCCGAGGAACCAAATGAAAAGGGAAAAATGCAGAAGAAAAAAAGAAAAGAAACAAAAGAAAATGAAAAGGTGGAAAAAAACCCGAAGAAAAGCGAATAAAACAGAAAAAATACCTAGAAAAATCTATCAAGTACGTAGCGCCTTGGAGTTTGACATGAGACGCATGCTATCCTAGTGGCTAGCAATCTATGCTCGCAATTACGAGAGATCGAGGGATCGATCGAATCCAGCCGCTCCACTCTGCTTTTTCTTTCTCTTTTAGGTGCGAGTAATGGACCGACCCGATTACCACAACACATGTCTCGCAGTAAGAGAGACAGAGGGCAGTCTCTCACGTCGGGAAGCTCCAGCCTCCTTTTCTATTTTTCCTTTTTTTTTCTTTACTTTTATTTATACTTTAATATATATATATATATATAATATTAGAAGAAACACTCTATAAAAACATGTTGAACAAGTATTTAAAAAATATTGAATAAGTACTAAAAAATGTTGAACATGAATTTGAAAAATGTTGAACCAGAATTAAAAATGTTGAATAAGTATTTAAAAAGTTGGACAAGTATTTGAAAAATATTGAATAAGTATTAAAAAATGTTGAATGAGTATATGAAAAATGTGGAACAAGTATTTGAGTAAGTATTAAAAATTTTGAACAAGTATTTGTAAATATGTTGAATAAGTACTAAAAAAATATTGAACGAGTATTTGAAAAATGTTGAACACATGTTAAAAAAATGTTGAATAAGGGTTAAAAAATGTTGAACGGGTATTTGAAAAATGTTGAACAATTATTTGGAAAATATTGAATAGGTATTAAAATGATGAACGAGTATTTGAAAAATGTTGAATAAATGTTCAAACAATGTTGATCGTGTATACAAAATAAATGATATCGCTTATTAAAAAAAGTTTTTGACATATATGAAAATGTAGAATGAAAATAAACAAAAGAAAAAACAAAAAACAGATAAGAAAGAAGAAAACCAAACAAAAAATTGAGAAAAAAAAGAAAATGAAAAACATGAAGAGAAAATGAAAAGAAAAAACAGAAAAAGAAACCAATGAAAGCAACAGGAAAACCGGCTTCATTTGCCTCAATTACGAAACTCACGTGCGAGACTTCGGTGCAGTGGATAGCAGCTTTAGCTCTCTACAAGGAGACGCCTGATCGGACCCCACTTCTCCCATTTTCTTTACCTTTTCCATTTAAGTGCGCAAACATCGGTCGACTCAATTACTTAACGCCCTTATAGCCGACTGATACGTCTCCAACGTATCTGTAATTTTTGATTGTTTCATACTATATTATCTATTTTTTTGGACATTATTGAGCTTTATTATCCAGTTTTATGTTATTTTTGGGACTACCCTATTAACCGGATGCCCAGTCCAGAATTGCTGTTTTTTTCTTCCTATTTTAGGGTTTCAAAAAAAAGGAATATCAAACGGAGTCCAAACAAAATGAAACCTTCGAGAACATGATTTTCTCACCGAACATGATCCAGGAGACTTGGACCCTACGTCAAGAAACAAAGGAGGAGGCCACGAGGTAGGGGGGCGCGCCTACCCCCAGGTGCGCCCTCCACCCTTATGAGCCCCCTGTTGCTACACCGACGTACTCCTTCCTCCTATATATACCTACGTACCCTAAACCCCAAACGATCAGATACGGAGCCAAAACCCTAATTCCACCGCCGCAACTTTCTGTATCCACGAGATCCCATCTTGGGGCCTGTTCCGGAGCTCCGCCGGAGGGGGTATCCATCACGGAGGGCTTCTACATCATCACCATAGCCTCTCCGAAGAAGTGTGGGTAGTTCACTTCAGACCTACGGGTCCATAGTTATTAGGTAGATGGCTTCTTCTCTCTTTTTGGATCTCAATATAATGTTCTCCCATTCTCTTGTGGAGATCTATTCGATGTAATCTTCTTTTACGGTGTGTTTGTTGAGACCAATGAATTGTGGGTTTTTGATCAAGTCTATCTATGAACAATATTTGAATCTTCTCTGAATTCTTTTATGTATGATTGGTTATCTTTGCAAGTCTCTTCAAATTATCAGTTTGGTTTGGCTTACTAGATTGATCTTTCTTGCAATGGGAGAAGTGCTTACTTTGGGTTCAATCTTGCGGTGTCCTTTCCCAGTGATAGTACGGGCAGCAAGGCACGTATTGTATTGTTGCCATCGAGAATAACAAGATGGGGTTTTCTTCATATTGCATGAGTTTATCCCTCTACATCATGTCATCTTGCTTAAGGCGTTACTCTGTTTTCATGAACTTAATACTCTAGATGCATGCTGAATAGCGGTCAATGAGTGAAGTAATAATAGTAGATGCAGGCAGGAGTCGGTCTACTTGTCTCGGACGTGATGCCTATATACATGATCATACCTAGATATTCTTATAACTATGCTCAATTCTGTCAATTGCTGAATAATAATTCGTTCACCCATCATAGAATACTTATGCTCTTGAGAGAAGCCACTAGTGAAACCTATGCCCCCCGGGTCTATCTTCATCATATTAATCTTCCAATAGTTAGTTTTCCTTTGCTTTTTCCTTTGCTTTTATTTTACTTTGCATCTTTATCATAAAAATACCAAAAATATTATCTTATCATATCTATCAGATCTCACTCTCGTAAGTGGCCGTGTAGGGATTGACAACCCCTTATCGCGTTGGTTGCGAGGATTTATTTGTTTTGTGTAGGTACGAGGGACTCGTGCGTAGCCTCCTACTGAATTGATACCTTGGTTCTCAAAAACTGAAAAAAATACTTACGCTACTTTGCTGCATCATCCCTTCCTTTTCGGGGAAAACCAACCCAGTGTTCAAGAGGTAGCACTGGCTGTTCTTATATTTTTGGCATTTTATCATTCACTAGAGTCGAGTAGTTCTAGTGGTCATGCGAACTTGTATGTTATAAAACCATGGCTCAAGTTTGAATTCTGGAGACGGACACCTTTTTTGTTCTTTTTTTACGCTCGTATAAGTTTGCTGCACCCCGAGTGGTCTTAGCGAACAGGCGAGTCAGCCTTGTTCGGCCAGGCGCTCAGGCCTAGGTGGGCAGTGCATGGGCGCCAGTATGAGCGGCGCTGAAGACGCGTCTTAGGAGCTCCCAAACAACTCTGTCACCACTAAAAAAACATTAAAAAACCAGTGAAAAACCCTACGCAAGTGGGAGCTACATCCACCGGGCTGCCCTTTTTTGGCATCGTCTAATTTATAAATTTACTATGGTATACTGAATAAATGTGCCATGCTATCTAGAAAATAAATTGTCGTGCTATAATTTACAAACAAACAGGAATGGTTCGACTGCAACTTGGACAGATAAATGTTTATCTAGATCATAGGAAAATTATAAAACATTAGGGTGTTTCACAAGGAAACTAAGAAAAAACGGTTTCTCTGAAAATCATGGAAATTTATATTAAGAAAATTGTGCAGTGTTCACATAGCAAATTTTGCGTCGCAAAAAAAGATTGTAATTGTGAGAAGGCGAAAAATTGGCCATGGCAATAAGGCTGGTAGTATACCACAAAGAATTTGGCATGGTCAATACAATAATTTTGCGATGATCTTTTCTCTAGAAATGCCATGAGTGGAAAACATGAAAATATAAATGTTCCATGTGCCTAATAGAAACATGACCCTTGAAGTTACCATGTTTTAGAAAACCACAAATTATTAAAAAAAACTTGACATCTGAACATTACAAAAATGTGTAAATTTGCCATGTGAGAACTTGAAAATTTCATAAAATTGCCACGTGGACACTATGAAAATTTATGAATTTGCCATGTTTGAAAAATAAAATGTTATGAATTTGCCATGTGACTAGTAGATTTTTGGTTCAAAATTTGCACTGTGTAGTACATGTTTTTATTATAAACTACAAAAATATGTAAAATTTCCATGTGACAAAGTAGAAGCATTTCCAAAATTGCCATGAATATGGGAGAACAAATCCTAAAGCTTGCCATGTGTAGAAAAAGACCTAACTTTGCCATTTTTGAAAGATGAAAAACATTCTAAATTTGTCGTGTGGCTAGGAGAAAATGTTTCTAAATTCTCCATCTGTAGAAACCATTTTTTCTTAAAAATAGAAAAAGGAAATCTAAAATGTTTGATGTGAATATTAGAAACCCTAGCAAAAGAGCCCGTGCGTTGCAACGGGAGAAAAAAAAACCACACACTCCTAACACAATAACCAGTTCTCAAGACCCCAATGGGTCCACATCTTTTGTTTCAACATGGCATCTAATCAGTCTTGCCGTTTATCATTCTTTCCACCCTCGTTGATAGACATGCATGGTTATAGATGATTTCTTTCGTCTCCAATCTATTTTTGCCAAGGTGTTCATTTTCAACCTAGATCGGCACCAGTATGAAAGAAAGACGAGTCTTACAGTACTAATTAAGGTTGCATCCTAAATATCATTAAAAATCATTAACAGGTGTAACAACATCATATTTAGATTCTACATATTTTTCTAATCAGTTTTCATATATAACATTTTCAAATTGTTGTTAGGGTTTAAAAGATATAAATATTTCTTTAAAGCATTTGAATATGTACCTAAACAACATTTAAAATTGGTTAGTAGGTAAAATAAACATCATATTCAAATTTTACTAATTTTTCTAATCAATTTTCATATATAACATGTTAAAAATGGAGTTGCGGTTTAAAAGATATGATTATTTTTTATAATTGAATTTGTTAAAAAAGTTATTTTCTAGATGGACGACGGGTTTATTAACCGAAACCCCAGGTTTTTTTTTGCAAAAAGAGAAACAATTTTTATTCTCGCATAAAGTAGGGCCACGGGTTTATTAACCGAAACCTCAGGGGATTTCTGCAAAACACAAACATTTTTCTATTCTCACTTAAAACAGGACCGTGGGTTGATTTCAGGAAAAT
>NC_041392.1:675495328-675516330 GCF_002162155.2 Triticum dicoccoides
GACTAGAAGCAGTCCTCGCTTTATTATTAGGTCGAGATTTTCAAAAGTTGCTGTTTCTTATACATCAAAAAACATAAATTGCAATCTAAACATGATATGTTTTCCTGAATTTTCCATCATTGAAGGGAACAGTAAAATGTAAAAAAATTGTTGGAAAGTATTTCGGTAAAATAATAAACAAAGTAAAATGTTTACATGTAAAAATTAGGAAAAGATCATATATTGCAAAAACAAAAATAATGTCATTGAAATTAGCTATGTAGATCATGGCAAAATGTGAAGAAAAGATTACTTGTACCGTGGTAAGTATACATATTATGGCAGAAAGTACTACCCATAGCACGCAAAATGTTGTTTGATTGTCTAATTTGGAGAAAACAAACATGGTATTGGGGGTAAAAAGGGGTTAATTAGCCATGGAAAATTTAGAAGAAAAATGTATTTTGTAAAACAATAAATTTCATGCCAAATTAGCTCCGTAGATCATGACAATGTGGAGAAAAAGGTACTTGTATCATGTTAACTATATGTATCATGGCAAAATTACTATCTATTATCATGGCAAATTTTCTTTGTCTCGCTAATTTTGAGAAGCCACAATATTCGCAAAATAGCTAAATATGTTGAGGATAGCGCTTATTGTTAGTGTTTTGGCCAGTCGGGAATTAGAGATTAATCACAAATCGACAGACTAATCGATTTTACCAGTCGACTATTAATCAAGCATTTTCTTTTGCACATCACAAGTTCTCAACACTAGAATATGCTATATTCAACAGAGAAAACAAATTGACAGAAGTGTTACCTTGATTACTTGAGTCCTTGTGCAATGACAAACAAAATAGGATAACAATACATATTACATAACAAGGTCCAAAAACACAAATAAACCTACTTCTTGCACACATAGTGCTAGGAATAGGCGCAATTGACGGTAGATTCCTGATATAAATCTGCCCAACCGAAAAATGCTGATGATATGGCATAATCTTATCGATCACCCCCCGAGTAGTGATAAATCGGTCGATAAATCGTTGAATCAGCCGATTTTTTGAACAGTGGTTGTTGCCACTACAAATTTAGGAAAATGTATTTTGTAAAAACAAATAAAGCATGGAAAATCTTGTATATCTAAATAGCTAGCCTCCACTAATCTATTTCTCTCAACATGCAAGTATGTCATCTCAATATGCAACTTGCACGGGATAAAAGGCCCACCTCGACATACAACCATGAAGAGAAAAGGCTGACCTCTACATGCAAACATGCATGAGAATTTTCATTATGTCATGTTGTTTGCATTTAATAAAACTTTACAACTATACAATAATCAAATACAATAAATCATATGCATTTTCTGTTTTAATTCTCATATTATTAATCCAAAAATATATATATTGCATAAAAACAAATCTTATCGGAATATGTCACAGAATAATTCCGCAACAATGTGTGGGACAACTGAACCATGTTTTCAATGGTGTCTTAACTTCCATGTTATGATTTGCAGTGGGAGATAGAGCAAGAATATTTGCAAGAATAATCAGCAAAGTGTGTCTCACTACTACTTGAATACTTAGCAAAAGCAACTTGGTCCTAGTACCTTCAAGCATATACCAAACAAGCAAAAAGTCTGCCCATTATAACATACATATAGCAGGTGAATACCTAGATATCTTGTGGCAAAAGGGAGAGCAGACATGTCAATAACTGATCACATTGCAGTGGAAGAAACCATAAACGTGTGATGCTGAATGAAGAAACTCATGAGCAATGTCGTCAATAGCATGACTAGGAAATAGGAACAACATGAAGAAAACCAACACTATTAGGAAAAGGCCTACTAATGGCGCACCTAATTTGGCCATTAATGATGCATTAGTGGTGCGCCATTAGTGCCGCGCCATTAGTATATTTTACTAATGGCGCACCATAGGTGCGCCATTAGTATCTGGTATACTAATGGCGCACCTCAGATGCGCCATTAGTATATACAACAGCGCGTCATTAGTATGCCTCCCAGGGGACCATGTATACCCAGGTGCTTTGGCATACTAATGGCGCACAACAACAAGATGCGCCATTAGTAACTTCGGCATACTAATGGCGCACTGTTTAATGATGCGCCATTAGTATCCTTTGGCATACTAATGGCGCACTGTGATGTGATGCGCCATTAGTATGAATATTAGGTTTTTTTTATTTTTTTATTTTCTGTTTTTTGCACAGGTTACAAAATGTATAATTGGACAAAATATAGACAACACACATCAACAACAGATTCATCGAATACAATAGAAGATTAGTCTCTGAATACAATTCATCATATTAGTCTCCGAATACAATTCATCATATTAGTCTTCGAATTGAAAAGACCGAACAAAGATAGAACATTATATTACAAGTCTCGAGACCGCGAGTAGCGAGTTTGTCTTCACATTACAAGTTGATATCGATCATCTAAACTACCATCACATAGAAGAGAGCTGCGGTCATCACGATAAGCATCATCACGATGAAACTCGTCTTCATCCGGTTCCTCCAGCGCTCCCTCCCCTCTCCCGCTAGATAGCGGGCGTATCTAGATTCGGCCTCGGCCCTAGTGGTGTACCCTTTGTAACTGTTACCGCTGAATCGGTGAACCTGTCTCCGACACTCCTCCCAGTCGTCGTAGACTCCGGGAACCTTACCCTTGTACACGACATACGACGGCATCGCTATGCAGTAGCCAAACGAAACGTTAGTACCAATTCACAGACAATACATAAGCAATATATAAGTATGCAACAGAACGATCGGAAGAGAAAAGCAAGACATTAATAGCATCGATTACATCTAAGTTGAATGACTCTCGAAACCAAAGAGACATACTACAAGTTCATTAAAGTTTAATTACAACATGAGCCAATCGATGTTTCAGAACTAGACACAGCATCACTGCTTTCGACTTGACTCAAGGGACCGGAGCATGGATGAAGCCGCCGTCTATCGTGGGAGTCATGAAATAACGGTCGTTGTCAGCCTGCATTTGTAGCATTGTGTCGATGTCACTGTTGGACGGTTGATTTCTGAGGTAGAACTGCCCCGAGGTACGAAGAACATCTTGATGGATGATTTCCGCAAACTCCGACTGGATGCGAAAGAATTCTTGTCTGATGTCCGCGTCCTGGATTGCCAACACGCTCGCGGCCAAATCTTTGAGTTTACTCGGTAGCAGAAGTTGACGATGGTCCCGTACGATCGCCCGCATGTGATGGATGGCGTAGTAGGCACCCTTCTGACCGTCAGGCGGCTGCTTGACGCAGTAGAACGTCGTATTGTGGGAGAACACGTGCTTGCCGTACTTATGAATAGGCCTGGTGAAGGTGCCTCCAGATTTGACGTAGCCGGGGAGAACATCATCAAGAACCTTCTTGACATTTGTGTAGTCTACGTTCGACTGACGGTCTGGGTCGAAATACGTGGCCATGGAATATTTGGGGCTTAGGAGGATGAGCGTGCAATGTGTGTCACTGCAGAAAACACGGAATGTTAAAAGAAAAACGATCAAAATCTAAGAATTCATATGTTACGGGGCGGTTGAGGGGAGGACTTACTCGGGAAAGTAAGGCACGAGGAAGTTATCCTTATCTTGGTTTGCCAGAATGACGCCTTCGAGGTAAGAAGTCGCGACTTGCCGGTCCCCAGCGCTGCCCAAGATCTTGGCACGCATGTAGAAGGGGTCGACTATCACGATGTCCGGGGTCTTGTCGCGAATGATCCGCATCTCCATACTCAGCGAAAATAGCCGAACGAAGGTGTAGTGCAGCGGATGAAGGTTCAACATAGCGTGGATGTCCTCAAACCGCAGGACGATCGTACCCCCGATGGAGTTATCCACAAAGCCCTTGCCCTCTGGCACCTTGGCCGCGAAAACCGGGTATGCCACATCCTTCTCTCCGAGACGCCGCTTCTCCAAAGAAAGAACACTGTCATGCAGACTCCGCATAGCACCGGTTGCAGCATCGAGCATATTTCTCGGTAGCATCGGCCTACCCGCCACATGCACCCTCCTCGAGATATCCTCAGGTGAAGGTGGCCCGTCCTGAGCATGGATCGTACTCGGTGCCGGCTGGCCCGCACCCTTGTTAGTCTTTCTTTTGTGTGCCTTCTTCTTCTCCTGTAATGGGACCGAGTTCTGCTCATAGACCGCCTTCTTGAGTGTGTTGGGGCTGATAATATTTTGCACCTCGCCTATCTGAGGCTCGGTGAAGTCGGCAGCTGGAGGCGTCTCCTGAGAGCTGAACGGCAGATGACGCCTGTTGCAACTTGGCTTCTCCGCGGTACCAGCTAGATCGCGCACGTCTTTTGTTGGGTTGGGTTCTTGAGAAGGAGGCCCCATGAAGTCGCCACCGTACCCATGATCGGCAAAGTACTGATCGACGTTGGCAAATGTATCGTCGTCGTCGTCGTCGTTCTGATCCTGTGCCATATGCATGTCTGGATCCAGTGGCATAGGGATGTCCGGCACCGTTGCGGCGGTCTTGCCATGGGGCCGACTTGGTGCCGGCACGACTGGCGGTGTTGTCTTTGGGGTGGTGTCCCCCGCCCCCAAACGAATCTGGCTCTTCGGCCAAAGCAGGGGCCAGCTCAGGCAGGCGCTGAGGGTCATCACACCATCATCGTCGGCCCCGACGGGTCGAATCGGAGGTAACAACTCGTCGCAGCCTGGCAGCACCTGAACCAGTTGAACCCTAAACAAGTTGGGTGGCATCTGGGTACCATGGAACAAGGGGTTGCCCGGTTGAACGATTTTGCCCTTGGCGACATCGACCAACTCGTTGTTCACGAAGTGCAGGAGAGTGCACGGAACGTCGGCGGCGCCCTGCGAAAACATGTAGGGCGTCAGGGATGCCCAGTCAAAGGCAAGGAGATGAAGTCCTCGGCCGAGAGAGGCTTAATTAGTTACCGTGATGATGGTATCGAGCTCAGCTAATGTCGAGGCACCGCCAACGGCGGGCGTGCAGTTGACGGAGGGGCCGCTTGCTGCAGAGGTGCCGGCCGGTGTACACCCGGGTGCATTAAGCTCCCGTGCCGGCGTCGAAGACACCAATGGCCCCGCCATCGCGTTTTGCGAGTTGCTGGCCGTGAAGCTAGGAATCGGGGGCGGCCCCTGTTGGCCGCCCGCAATCCACGCACTAATCCCCTTGATCAAGGTAGGCACAATGGCGGTGATCGTCCTTCCGAGTTGTTGTTCCACTTGCTCTTGGACAATCTCCGGAATCCGCGCCACCTGTGCCCTGAGTTCTTGAACCTCGCGCGCCTGGCTTTCCGAGCTGGTCTTTTTCTCCTTTCGCCCACCAGTGTTATAGTATGACGACCATTTTGTCGACAAGCCTTTGCCAGCCACACGACCAGCTGATGTCGGCTTACTGAGCTTATCCTTGTTCTTCATTACATTCAACGCCCTATTTAGAGTGGTGTCCCAAGGGTTGCTCTTAGTCGACCCCGCGCTACTGCTTTCAGTCGCCTGCGGAAGGAATGTGAACCATTTAGAAATTTGGCTTCATTAATTAGAATGCAACCATATTGAGCTAATTACACGGGGATGTATTCCTTACCAGAACAAGCTCAAGCGCCCTGGTCTTCGGATCCGTGGTAAGCTCCTTTGTTTTCGGGTCCTTCTTGTACCGGGCCCTGACAAAGTTCCTGGTCTTCTTGTCACCGTATTTATCGAAGAAGGGCGGTAGGCCTTGCTCGGCACGGTCCGCCTCCTCCTTGTCCCATATAGGCTCCGCCACTCTGTAACCGCCGGGACCGAGTGTGTGTTCCCCTAAGTTCAGCTCCCGCATTTCTTTCCCCCACTTACTTGATTCGGAGTTTGCGGTGCTCGAGCAATTGATCTTGAAGGCGTTGTAGTCATCTTCGGTGATCGAAGGATTTTTCTCCTTGATCTTCTCATAACTCTCACCTTTCTCGATCATTCTCTTCACATTGCTTTTCCAAGTAGACAGGGCCTTGCTCATCTTCGTGAGGGCAGCATTGTTCACTTTATTCCCTTTGAGGCTTGTGTTTTCAAATTCAGCGGGGAACTTGTATCGTTCGTGCAGCTTCGTGAAGAGGAGGTTGCGCAAATTCCCTCGGTCAGGATGCCTCAGGTTCTCGGTGTTGATCGAGACGGTGCTCCGGAGAATGCACCCGAGCTGAAGCGAGTACCCCTTGACTATTCGTTCGGGCGCCGTTGGATTCCTGTCGGAGTCCACTTCAGTAACTTCCTCCTTGAGGGTGCGGAGCACGGTCGGGCGCCGGTCCTTCCGTTGCCTCTTCGGTTGGCTGTCATCTGTGCGTGCGCCGCCATCATCAGTGGTGGCATCCTCAGCGGCACCATCAGTGGTGGCATCAGTGGGGTCATCCTCGGCGGTACCATCAGTGGTCTCAGGATCGGTGGGGAAGGCGACGTCCTCATACAAGTGAGGTTGTTCCTCCATCTCCTGGGACAGCTCCCAGAATGCCTTGACGCCCGAACCCCCGGCCTCATCGTTGTTGGCCATGTTTCTCTCTAAATAGGAACAAAGTTTGGTCAAAAAGTTGATTATTGTCAAGGAACAAGATCATGGTCTCATCATTTAGGGTTTGTCGACACCGAGGCATCCTAAAAGCTAAGCTTTTATCATTGAGGGTTTTTCGACGCCGAGGCACCTTAAAAGCCTAAGCTTTCATCATTTCGGTTTTTATCGACACCGAGGCACCCTAAAAGCCATGCATTAGTCACAAGTACGCCGGGGCACTTGATCCTACTTAATTAACTACTAAGATACCCCGGCCCATGCATTAGTCACAAGTACCCCATATGTCCTATTTTTAGCAAAGTCATGCTAAAATTCACGGAAAATTTCAGCATGACCTTTGCTGAAAATAGGACATATGGAGTACCCGAATTTGCCAGAACGGAAGTTAATCGACATTCCAGCAAACTCAAGGGCCTCTCGGGTGGACAAGGCAAAAAAGGCCTCCATCACAACATGGAAAATACATTGGCATGTGAAGAGGTGAAACAATATATGCATCTCCAAGCAGTATCATTCAACATTTTGGACAAACCACTACAAGCAATACTGGACCATTTCTCCCCCAATACATCATAGCAACATTATTTGGGTACCTATATGGTATTAACATGCCATTCTCTGTCAACAGAAGTAGCACAAAATCATTCAAGTACCAGTGTTTAACTAAAACTTGGTGTGAATAAGATCCTCTGTCAGTACTTCATACCAATAATCAAAACCCCAAAACCTGACCCCAACTAGTTACCATAAGGTCAAATACTGTCCACAAAACCATAACAGAAATAGCACAAAATTATTCAAGTATCATTGTTTAACTAAAACTTGGTGTAAATAAGGTAATAAAAGCAAATTATCCTAGCCAATATGGATTTTCAGGAAATATTGAGACGTCGCACTTCTGATCGACTCCTGAGGTACATTCTCAACTAGCATAGTTTGTTTACCTTCTATTCCTATGTGGTTCATTACTTGATTTCCTTTCAGCCTCAAAGTTTATGTTTGTCCTGGTCATATTATGCTTTTGGCAACCACTAGAAATGTAAAACATTTTTTGTGAACTTGGGAAGAAAAGAACCAACTTTCATCAAAGAAATAAAAATAAGATCATGAGCAGAATAGTTGTTAGGGTACTGTCATTTATAGGACCATTTAACATTGGCTAGGCATTTCTTGGCTGCAACAATCACTGAGTTTGAAATAGGTAGAATAGAATGTATTTTTCTCACTTGGGAAAGTAATCAGTTACAGCAACTTCAATATTTTGTGTCTCTGAATATTTGCATAAATTCCTACCATCATCCATGAGCAGCACCACATAGCAGTTCACAGAGCAGAACATGAGGCAGTTAGCTACTGACAGAGCTTTTTGGCCAACACTCGTAACACTAATCAACATTTCTCTAACTCAGACTACTTTACACTGATCAACTGTTCTAATGGAGGAGAGGAGGAACAGCTGAGGTGGCTACTCACATCTACTTCTGGTGGGTGCTGAGGTAGGACTTCTCGCAGTACTCGGAGGCGGAGTAGAGCTGCCGCCGCAGGTTCTTGAGCTCCTGCATCAAGCATGGCCACAACGCTCAGTTTATCTACCATAGACAGTTTAGCAGAAACAAAAGCAACACACACATGTCTATGAAGTATCTGAATTTTGCAACTTTATTGTGTCTGAAATAGCTTTACTCGATGGTGTACATGCAGATCTCAGTTTCAAACTGGAATAATTTACAAGCAGGTCTAGAGTACTGTCAAAATTCAGAATGGTGACTGAATTTAACTGACAAACACATATGACTGTGCCATTCTAAGATTAAAAGGAAGACACGAAGAACTTAATTAGATAAAGCAGTGTCAGCTTTCCTAAGACAAGTATCAGCAAAGCATACACAAAAAGTATCCAAAGCAATAAGCACCAAAACATTACTACACACAAAATATCCAGTCTACTCACTGAAACCTTTGAATCTCAAACTGTCCCAACTTGACAAGTCAAGGGAAACTCAGCATTCACAAATTAGTTCAATTAAAGGCATTAATGCCGGTGAAACTATGTACTGGTTCAAGGACCAAAGAACACACATGGTGTGGTGCCGTTGGTCGTAATGAACACCACCTACAATGTCAGAGCCTAATCTCCCCAACCACATTGGTTGCAAAGGGCCAAGGCACCACCAAGAGGCACCGACCCGAGGATCGGGAACAAAATTACCTCGCTGAAATCACTTCGAGACCACCCAAGAAGAAACGGAGAACTAATAAGAACCTAATGCGCTTTCCCCAACTAATAAAACCGATCAAGAAGCAGCAGCAGCGGCATGACGGGGCGGCGACAGCGAGCTCCTGCTCCTAACCCTAGGTCGCCGCCCCGTGGGGGCATGGGGATGAGCGGGGGAGAGAGGGAGGGAGGGACATAGACTAACCGTCGTCGATGAGCAGCAGCCGCGCGGGAAGGCTCGCGCCGCCGTCGAGGAGCGCGTCCGACGAGGCTAGCCGCCGTCCATCCGTCCGTCGAGGAGCGCGGGAGGCTCGCGCCACCGTCCGTCCGAGGAGGTCGCGGGCTCGAGGGGGAGGAAGGGGAGAGGGAGGCGGCGGGGGCGCGTGGGCGGCAGCGGTGCAGTGGGTCGGGGCAGCGGCGGCGGCGGCGCGATGGAGGGAAGGACGAGGGAAGGAGCGGCGCGGTGGATCGAGGGAGAGGGAACTGGCGAGGGGGAGAGGGAAGGGGGGACCATAATAGTATAGCAATGGCACAATACTAATGGCGCACCACCCCTCGGTGCGCCATAAGTACATCCATACTAATGGCGCACCTCACCGTGGTGCGCCATTAGTATTTTTTTTGATTTCTGCTCGAGCCAACAGGTTATCTTCCACCTGACCTGATCCACACCAAGTTCCCTCTACTAGCTTGATTGGCCAGCAACTAGTTCTCACACCAGGAGGTCCTGGGTTTGATTCCCAGGCTCCACAAATTTTTTTATGCATTTAAAATGTTGTTTGATACTTATTTGTGTTTAAATATGTTCAAACTTGTTTAAATCATAACAGTAATATTTTTTTATAAGACAGTAATAATTTTTTAAAAAATATCATCAAACAGTAATGCCGGTGGAGCGGGGGAGGGTGCGCGGGGTGCGGGGGGTCGGCGGCGGCGGTTGAGTAGGGGAATCGAGGGTGCGGGGGGTCGGCGGCGGCGGCCGGTGGACCGGGGGGTGCTCGGCGGCGAGGGGGACCGGATCTGGCGAGGTGGGATAGCGATCGAGATGGAGGGGGATCGAGATCGAGTGTCCATGAAATTTAAAAATATTCATGATACTTCAAAAAGTGCCCACGAAATACAATCGAGAAATGAAGGCTACGATTTAAATACAATCGATCTTAGCTAGCTATCTGTTCACAATCTTCTTGCCCTTCTTTTTCGCAAATGGAGTTCTTCTGTGGAACGGACGTCCTTTAGGTAGGGTGGTCCTGCTTCTTCTTGTGATGTATGCTGCTACTTCATCATCGTCGTCATGTTCGATCCTCGGGTCGCTGTACTTGTCGAAGTCTTGCTCATTGGCTACTCCATCCATTCCGATGATCTTCCTTTTGCCTCTCCTCACGACAACACGACTGGGCTTTGACGGGTCGGTAATGAAGAAGCATTGGTCCACTTGGGAAGCCAGTACCCATGGCTCATTTTTCGCGGTGACGTTTGCGCCCGCGGTCTTGGATTTGGCTTCGGGTATAACCATGGTGGTGAAATACCGGTCTTCTTTTAGGACGCTCTTGGCCCATCTGACACGAAACATTGGGACCTTCTCTCCAGCGTAGCTCAGCTCTCAGATCTCCTCGATCCTTCCGTAGTATCTGTCCTTGTCGTTACCGGTGTAGGATTCCATCGTTACCCCGGAGTTCTGATATCCATCGCTCTTCATGTCCTTGGCCTCAGTGTAGAATGTGTAGCCGTTGATATCGTACGCCTCATAGGTCATCAGGTTGTGCTCGGCGCCCTGTGACAAGGCGAATATGAGTTGTTCTTCCGCGGAAGAATCCTCATGTAAAGGGTACGACAGAAGCTTCTGCTTGAACCAACGCGTGAAACATGAGTTGTGCTCTTTGAGTATATCTCCGTCCGTCCTCAGTTGGCCTCGGTCATTGTACGTCTTCTTAATAAAGGTTTTGTGCTCTACCACCCAAGGATCGACCATGTCTATGTGTTGTAGCGCGACTAGGTTTGCTCTTTCAAAGTCGGCGAGTCGACCCTCGAAGTCGACATGCATTTCGCGGCGACCCTCACGGTGACCCCATCCAGTGAGCCTGCCGAGGTGCCTGTTGACGGGCAGACCAACGGGGTTCTCGATGCCTAAATAATTCGTGCAGTAGGAGATGCACTCTTCGGTCAGAAAGCCCCTGGCTATGCTTCCCTCTGGACGTGACATGTTGCGAACGTATCCTTTGATGACACCATTCATCCTTTCGAACGGCATCATGCTGTGCAGGAACGTCGGCCCGAGTTGGAAGTATCTGCGTCATCAGCACGTGACAGTCGTGAGACTTCATCCCGCTGAACTTCAGCTTCGCTGGGTCTAGGTATCTGCTTATCTTCCCCGCGTAACCGTAAGGAAGTTTTACTCCTACGAGGCAGGTGAAAAACTGCTCGATCTCCTCCTGACTTAGAGTGAAGCACGCGGGAGGGTAGTCATTTCCGGTCTTCTTGGCCTTTTTGCCTTTGCGACGACTTTCCGTGTCCTGCTTCGCCTCATCATCATCATCATCATCATCATATATAGCGTGAAGCTCCTGCCTGATGCCCATTGATTTCAAGTCTGCCCTTGCTTTCGACCCATCTTTGGTCCTCTCTAGCATGTTGAGCAGGGTACCAAGCAGACTCTCGCACACGTTCTTCGTGATATGCATGACATCAAGGCTGTGAGGCACACGGTGGATCTTCCAGTACGGCAAGTCCCAGAAAACAGACCTCGTTTTCCATACCTTCAGCAGCGGCTCTGGCGCCTTTCGCTTCTTTCCCGGCTCTGGCGCCTTTTGCTTCTTTCCCGGCAGTGGGCAGTCTTTCCAATTTTTCAACAGTTCGTCTATTTCCTCGCCGCTCCTCGTACGCGGCCGTCCTCGGGGTTCGGTTTCACCATCGAACAGATCCTTGCGTTTTCTTCACGGGTCATCATCGCGAAGCCACCTTCGATGTCCCATGAACACGGTTTTCGAAGACCCGGGATCTCTATCTAGCTGGCGATACGTTGTGTCATCCATGCACCTGACGCATCCAGAAAATCTGTGGACCACCTTGCCCCGCGACATATCCGTAACCGAGATAGTCGTGCACCGTCGTGAGCAGCGCGGCTCTCATAGGGAAATATTCTTTCTCTGCGGCGTCCCACGTATTGGCTGGCGTTTTCCACAGCGTGTCAAGCTCCTCTTTCAGCAGCCCCAGATACAGATTGATGTCGTTCCCTGGTTGTTTCGGTCCTTCAATTAGCATACTCATGTGAATGTACTTCCTCTTCATGCACAACCAGGGGGGAAGGTTGTACATCCACACAAACACAGGCCAGGTGCTATGTGTGCTTCTCTGGCTACCAAACAGATTGACTCCATCGGTGCTCGCGCCCAGCATGATGTTCCTTGGATCGTTCCCAAATTCTGGGTCTTCGAAGTTCAACGCTTGCCACTGGCTCGCATCCTTAGGGTGACTCAGCATCTTGTCTTTTTTATCTATCTCCGAATCATTTGCGTCATCTTCTCGCTTCTTCTCCTCCCTATCCGCGTGCCAACGCAGGAGCTTTGCTACCTTAGGGTCCGCGAAATACCGCTGCAGACGAGGAGTGATCGGAAAGTACCACACCACTTTTCGAGGAGCTTTCTTCCTCTTCTTGTATCGAGTGACGCCGCACACCGGACATATGGTAGACTCCGCGTGCTCGTCCCGATAAATGATGCAATTGTTCATGCACACATGGTATTTCACGTGCGGTAAATCCAGAGGACACACGATTTTCTTCGCCTCCTCCAAACTGGTCGGGCACTTGTTCCCCTTGGGAAGACGTTCGTGCCAGAATGACATGTTCTCGTCGAAGCATGCGTCGGTCATTTTGTGTTTTACCTTCATCTCCAGAGCCATGAGCGTTACTTTCAGGCGGGTATCCTCGGGCCTGCATCCTTCATACAATGGAGTAACCGCGTCTAACTCAAGTTGATCCATCTTGGCTTTCTCTCGGGCGGCAGCTCTTGCGTTATCCGTCTGCTTGAGAAGCAGCTCTTGAATATGAGGGTCTTGCACCCAGCCCAGTCGATGGTCCAGCGTCGTCTGCTCCGCCGGCATCATCATCTTCATGATCATGCCCGTCGTCTGCTCCGGCATCTTCCTCATCATCATGTCCTGCATCTTCTACATGATGACTGTGTACAGCATCACCGTCGTGATCATCTCCTGGGGATTCTTCGTCTTCTCGCCCGCCCGAGCCGTGGTGGTTGTCTTGCTGCCCTTCCTCATTTCTTGCCCGGCCCCCATGGACGACTTCGTAGTCATCTTCATCACCTTGCCACCGATAGCCATCCATGAAACCACGCAAGAGCAGGTGGTCCCGCACCTGCCCGGATTCCGGGTCCGCAATAAGGCTCTTCAGCTTGCATCTTCGACACGGACATCTTATCTCCGTCTCGTTCTTTTGAAGCATCTCGGCCTTCGCGGACCTCAAAAACCTATTCACGATGCCTTCGGTCATCGTGCGGACCATGGTCGCCTGCGGGGTAGAGCAAAACGATATTTTAGAACCAAGAAAAAATTTGGCATGACTTTCCCTAAAAATAGGACAAAAAAGAATGCTTAATGCCAAAATTCTCGCCGAAACGGAAATGAATCAACATTCCGGCAAAATATTGGCAACTATCGCATTTCAAATACCGGTACACCTCCAAACACAAACACATATGCAACACCACAAACATATGCAACACCACGAACATACATAGATCTAGCTAGGCCATAAAAAGTGCATGTGCACATTGTTGTAGGAAGAACAACATAAATATAGCTTCCCCCTTACTTACCTATCAAAACAAGGTAATTTAACCACTTAAATTGAATGAATCTATGATGGAAATGAGGTAAAAAAGAGGAGGCACCCGAGACAAGGAGGAGGTGGAGAGAATGAAGTGGGGAGAAAGTGAGTGTGGGTAGAAGAGGCTGTCCAAAATATCTTGTTGCTGCCCACTTACTAATGGCGCACCAACTCTAAATGCGCCATTAGTAATCCAGGTTACTAATGGCGCACCTTCTGGTGGTGCGCCATTAGTAGTTTTGCAAAAAAAAACATACTAATGGCGCACTGTTCCACAGTGCGCCATTACTAGTTTAAACTAGTAATGACGCACGGTCGAACAGTGCGCCATTAGTAGTTTTGCAAAAAAAGGAATAAAAAATATAATAAAAAAAACAACATTAGTGGCGCACTTTCCGACAGGTGCGCCATTACTAGTTACAACTAGGAATGACGCACTGTGTCTGGATGCGCCATTAGTATGTTTGGACAGGCGCACTAGTTCAAAAAAAAAAATTGATACTAATGGCGCACCCTGGGCCAGGTGCGCCATTAGTAGTTTCAGCTCTAATGGCGCACCGCTTGTCTGGTGCGCCATTAGTGTCAATCCCATCTATAGCAGTTTTTCTAGTAGTGCAAAGTGCATTTCTATTTTTACAAATAAATAAATCAAGAAGGTCTTCTAACTATGACTATGTGCCTATGGTTGTGGGGCTCTAGTGTAAAGCGATATCGATGGAAGATATTTTCTATTTCCAAAAAGCAAAGCTTGTGATTTGATGAACTAATTTCAATTTAGTTTGTGCCAGACCACATCCAACACAAAAATGCAGGGCACCATAGCCCAACTGCTTGGCAGGTATCCAATTCTCTTCGGTCAAACGGGATGGTGGAGACGAGTCTCCGGATCACCGACCTTCGCCAATGCACACATGCATTTTGTGTCCTTGCTCCTGCCGATCTTTATTACGTTTTCCTCTATAGTAGCAAAAAGACTGTTTTTCCTCATATGACACACACACTAAGCGTTTGCTACACACTGCAATACAAACACATCTCAATGACCTCTATTGAGGTCTATGTTGCAGTAGTTTGATTTATGGTCAAAATATTGTCAAGTCTACCCTAAAAATACAACCTAATAGTCCACATTTGTATTCAGTTCCTTCTAAAATCTTAGCTCATTAGCGAATAACATACCACTCACGACCCTTTTTTTCTCGCGAAGACATACAACTCATGATCTAACAACAAAGAAAGGTAAGCAGACATAAACCCGTGCAAATAGGGATATATATAACAAGGCAGAGTGGTCATTAGCCACAACTCTCGTTAAATCATCAACACGGTAAGTGTGAAGGTACTGAATGTGTGTAACTCACGGGGTAATAAGTAGCGATATCAAGCAATTGTTTAATAGGAAATGGTCCAAGCATGACCAAATTTATTCTACTAGTAGCAAGTATGACCAAATGACTAGTTAACAAGAGTACAAGAAGAGCATGAAGGGATCTAAGTAGTTGATCTCACTACTTCTGTAGACCTTGATATCCAGTGAACATCGGATTTTTTAGGCATGGCAAAATATACATTTTTCATGGCAAGTTGTGTTCGCCGAGGATTGCAAGTTTGGTTGGCGAGCATGCAAATCCCCCTCAGTTCATTTCTACCAGGAAATTGCTATGCTTGCAAACTAAATTTGCCATTCTCACATCAATATAAATTGTCATAAAAAATGTTCGATTTGCCATGTCTAAAAATCAAACGTCAAATTCTCGCCTTCCCGGCTTCTATTTATCTGTCCTCTCCTGGTGCGACTGCTGATGTTAGTGGCAACCAACAGAGGTGGCGGTTAGCACCCTCCGCTCCTCCCTGTGCGTCCATGGCCCTAGGCATCAGGAACATGCTTTCCCGATTGTCGTCAATAGCAACGCAGGCGACGCCGTCCTCTGCATCCGCGACCACAAGTTGCATCATCTTTTTGAAGAAAAGAAGGGCTTCCCCCTTCCGATTTCTATTAAGGGAAACCAAACATAACCACGAGCTACAAGCACCAATTCACTTATAGAAAGTAGCTAAAGATCTCACAGACTGCATCCTCGTGATGCAACAACATGCGTGTCCTCCGCTTCTCCATGGTGCGGCGAGGCAACTCTCTCTGGCAGACAACCCAACAAATATTCGTCTCAACAGACTCCAAGTCCCTCTTCCATGGTCGCATCCTCGCATGGTTCCGCTAGCCAGCGCCATGCCGCAAACCACCCTTGCCCTAGTTGAGATCCCACGGGCGCTGCCGTCGCAGCACCATCGCCGGGGAGAGAGAGGGTTCGACGGGGGAGGAAAAGAAAAGAAGAGGAAGAGTGGGGAGAGGGGGGGGGGGTGACGATGCCGAACAATTGATGTGCAATCCTCGTGCGCAGAGATCCGTGGGCTTGATTGGATAGTCAGAACAATGATGGCGCGAAAAAAGCTTAGAACCGACGTCAATTCTATAGCATTTAGGTTATGTCTTCCTAGAAGGGAAGCTCCCTTCTTTACATTCTTAACTAGAACATGAAGGCGCGCGTTGCCGCGCCTGTCCATCGTGAAGCAAATGATTATAAGTATCAGCAAAAACTTGAATGCATAAACAATTTATAATTTGTATCATTCGAATCACTTGAATCATAGTGGCACGATGTCAATGGTTGGGCATATTTATTTAAGTTATATACAGCTGGCCTACTTGCAAAAAAATATTTTCTTTTTGGCATGTTCACGAGGAAAGAGATGAAAAAAAATGAATACAATAAACATCATTTTTTTCCTTAGTTGTGCTTCATTTCATTTATGAATTGAGAGAAAGTTTGCATAATAACACATAATCATTAAAACAACTTCTCAAGGAGCTCGGTCCTCGCATGATGCCTTGATTGTAGCTAATTAATTGTAAACAAAAATACTATAGAAATACTCAGTTCCTGTCTTGGAAGAGACACTACAAAGGGTATCATTTGAAGAAAAACAGTGCTGCCCTCTTTTCAACCTGGAAAGCCCGGCCCTTGTGCTGAAGCTCTAGGGACGGCTTTTCGCCTGCTGATAGGAGTATAGAATTGACACATAAATAAAACCTGGATACAAGATGGACGCAGACAAACATAGGCAAACGTCTAATCATGCTTGAAAGCATATGCACAAAGTTGATCTATTAGGTATGCAAGAAGAACACCCATCGGCAGTAGCAAGAACCATGGTAGAACTTGATGAAGATTTTCTCAAGGCAAAACAGATTTCTCTCAAACTGATGTTTGAAAACCCATCACATCAATTTCGATTTAAGGAATTAAAGGTGCGTCTCAACTGAGGCTTCATAAGCAGCACCCGTTGTTAGAGTGACCCGAATAGGTGTAGTAATTCTTTGTGCACCATTAGTGGTCGGGCTCCAGCAGAAACCTAGATAAAGGAATATTAAGTTGTGTATTTGGATGGCAACCTGAGTTTTGCCAACATAAAGGGATACTGTAAGAGGGACGATATGAAATATTTATTACATATAATAGGAAAACAACAACAACAAGTCAACAGGTAAATGAATAATGCATTAATATCATCTGACATGGAGCATAGTGTGGAAAATTTGGAACTTCGATGCTTACTTCTCAGCATATCTACAGCAAAGGATAAAAAAACAGAACTTGGATTTCAGTTTTATTGACAGAGTGTGGAACTATATCAAACAATTACTTACAATGTTGACTACAGTACAGTTTGAAAAATGGGTCAATTTCATTGCTGTTGACTATTATCGTGAGCTGGTACAAGCATTTCAGCAGTTGCAAATGCCTACCCATATAAACACAACAAAACGAAGGATAACTCTTCATGCCTAAACAAGTAAAATGTACCTACCTAGAAGTTATGCTGGGAAAGACGAATCTGCAAGGTGTGGTCAAACAAACAGGTCATTATTCATCTCATCGGCTACAATTTTTGACACGTGATACACCAAAAATATACCCAAAATTGAAAGCGAACAACACAATACAGCCTGGTCCCAATTTATCTCAAATGCACGAACTTACCAAAGATGTTCACATGGAACACACGAATATCACCAGACACCATGTAAAGCTATAGAGAATACCTTGTGGTTCCACGCAATCCCGAGCCTCTTAAAAGAGTTAACCCGCTGAAGGAAACCTGCCATGACAACAAAACCAACAAAGTTAATAGAAGGGCCAGACCACACCCCATGCATCCGAATTTTTTTAAGCTCTACCGATATAGCGTGACCTCACATTTGTTCTTCACAGAAGGGGTGACTATTTGCCTAGCTTGTTGTTTTCGGCATGATAAAAAAAGTACAAGGAAATATTTCCGCTCATCAGGATCCCGGCCAAGTGAGCACACACCTCTGATCATTTTGCTCAAACCTCTCTCTGGTTATTTGTTGTCCAAGAACCTTGTGAGGCACCGGTCCAAAAGAAAAGAAAGCCAATCCGACAAAATGTTCGACTCTGAGGGAATGAATTGATTTGCGAGTATTTTGTGAACTGCTGATACCTGACAGTCGGCAATGGATGCCGACGACGCAGGCAGCCAATGCAGCCACCATGGACGAACACTGCATGGCACAAATTAAAATTGTAAAGAAGGGGCCTGCAGAGGAACAATACAGGACGGGGTGGACGGCACGTACGCGGAGGCAGACGCGCAACAGAAGCGCGGAGATGGCGGCGGCGCATCCTGGAGGAAGGAACGACGACGGATCACGGAGGAAGGGGAAGAGGAGAAGGTGGAGTTGTTCGCCCAGGAGGATAGCGCTGGAACCTGACAACCTGGCTTGTTACCGAATGGGAAGACCTGGGCCTTCGACAGCTCAATTACGGAGAGAAACCGAAGCTCGTTCTCCGGGGTAGCGGCCCACAAGACGGTGCCTGGATCGCGTGCCAAACGACCTGCGACGAGGGAGTTCAATCTAGATCGTACGTTAGAGTGATCCGATGGCTGAGAGGCTTAAAACACTGTGGTGGCTTGTAGGTAGCTGCGTTATACTGTTTTGTAATTGATTGACTTGATTGTCTTCCTGATCAGTGATCAGTATTGATGGCCCTTGAGCTCGATTTGAAGGACCCACGAGGAAAGATCGCATGTAGACTTTATTGGGTCTGACATAAAATTTAATCAGATGACCTCTTTGGTCTTCGGGTTGGCTCATCCAAGATCCGATTAACTTGATTTTGAAACTAGTCATTTACCCAGGTGAAGATGCGGGTACTTTTATTTTTTTAATCGTAGCCTGCAGCTTATCTGCTATACGTGATGTGCTTATTGGTTGGTTCATTAGTTAGATTCATCCGAAAAACATCGCTTTGTTTTTCTTTCCTGTGGGTAAAAAAAAACACCGCTTTGTTGGTTCCGAGTAGTCGCGTGCCATTCGGTTTGTTGGTATTGGTACAGAGTGACCTTTTACAACATAAATAATTCTTTTTGCGCAGAATGTAAGTTATATACTAAAATTACGTCAATTAATTTGGATCGGAGGGAATAGTAGAATCTGTACTCTGCTCAAGCATAACACATTTATGCTCTAAAGTTTTTGGTCGTTTGGTTAAGAGTTGCAAAATTCTTCATAGAATGTAAGAAAGTACGTACACTGCACATTACGCACGTATCATACTTCGGCAGTGAGTATTGCTTTAGATTTTGGCCTCATTCGGTGTTCATCCGCTCCACTGTTCCACTCTAGAAGTGGACAGAGCTGCAGTGAAAAGTCTTGAAGCGGGCGAAACGATGCTCCCCAGATCCGCGGATTTCAAGCAGCCGGCGCATTGCCGAACGGTCCGACTCCGTCGCTCCATCCATCTCCGAGGAAAGCTTCAGGCTAAACTCTGCCGATCGAGAGTGGTGGTGATGGGTGGTGACCAACGGGCACGAGGCAGATATTCTCGCATTTCCTATTGTTTATTTATTATTTTCTGGTTAGGTGCACGACCCGAGAGAAAAACGCGTCACTGGGAACGCAAAAGGCGGCCCTTTCTGGTTTTGGGCTGTCGGTATGGTGGTGGAGTTTGACGTCTCCACTCTCCACTCTCCTCCTTTGCATTCTTGCATCTTGGTCCTACTATACATGTGACTGAGTGAGCGTGTAAAACAGTCTCTAGGTTACTTGAAAAGAAAAGTCTCTGGTTTCAGTTTCTGTCATGGTAGCAACTTAAGCGTGTGTTTTTTGACGGGCAACTTATAGCATGTCTCAAAGTTCAAAAGAAAAAGAAAAACTTAGCATGTCTCATTTTTATCTGAACGACGTTAGCTGTATTTTTTGTGTTACTTTGGCTTGTCGGACTGTATACACATTCAAATTTAGTCATTGAGTTAACACAACAATATGGTACCAAGATAACATAGGGTGACCCGATCTTCTCACCGAATGATGCAAATCTTCGCACGACCCACTGCCAACACAACGAACTTGCAACATAATAGAAATTCACCTCACCACAATTTAGCGCCAACCACAACCGGTTTCGCCAACCAATTCACCTAACATAGTGTTTTGACGATTTAGATTTGATCTTTTCCCCCACTCCGAGGATAACATTATATAGGCCGGAAATCACACAGAGCTTTTCAATGCGTCCTTATTTGTTGTTACTTGAAGCGTGTATGCATATTTTGCAACCGTTTCAAATTCGAACCTTCCCAGTCAAATCAATACAAAAGGGAATATCTTATGTTCCATCTTTGTTCTCCTTACTTGATGATGGCCTCCTCTGCCTCAAACCTAACAATACAAAGATATAATGGTCTAGACCGTATAAAGTCTTCATCAACATTTAAGTTGTCAAACTCGGCCAAGAGAAGTTTCCTTGTTGTTCTAGTAGTCTGGCGCATGTCCTTATAATTCGCCCAACACTAGTAAAAAAAAGGGCCATTTGTCCTGGTGCTAGAGGGCCTTTAGTCCCGGTTCTAGTAGTTTTACTTGATGATGGCCTCCTCTGCCTCAAACCTAACAATACAAAGATATAATGGTCTAGACCATATAAAGTCTTCATCAGCATTCAATTAGTCCCGGTTTTGGCCTGTGCAAAAGAAAAAGCAAATTGAATGCCAAATGTTACCCAAAATGTCTCTCCAAATTTGTTTTTTTCACCGACAAAGCACTACTGCTCCGTTTCGCATGAAAATTGGCAAACATGTTTGTGACCCAAACATGAACATCCACAAAAAATTCAGATTCTTTTTAGAATATTGTACTACTTCTTTAGCATTACTGTTCATCCGGGACCAAATGCTCATGGGAGCCAAAATGCCCCCCCCCCCACACACACACAGAAATCATCCTATAACACGTGTTTACTTCACTCCGATGCAGAGACTGGAAACAATATTTTTTTCCTAAGAAATAAATCATCTAGAGAGAAACCAGACTGCTTCATTA
>NC_041392.1:675516793-675528511 GCF_002162155.2 Triticum dicoccoides
CATGTTTGTGACCCAAACATGAACATCCACAAAAAATTCAGATTCTTTTTAGAATATTGTACTACTTCTTTAGCATTACTGTTCATCCGGGACCAAATGCTCATGGGAGCCAAAATGCCCCCCCCCCCCCACACACACAGAAATCATCCTATAACACGTGTTTACTTCACTCCGATGCAGAGACTGGAAACAATATTTTTTTCCTAAGAAATAAATCATCTAGAGAGAAACCAGACTGCTTCATTAGGAATGTTGGAATGGACGAGACAGCCTCGACACCCAGCCGTCGCCGCCTCTCCAAAATAGGCTAGGGTTGCTCTGCCTCCGTCGGCGCCATCGCCGGTCTATCTCATCTCTGGTGGCTCTAGTGCCATGGAGGCGTGGTGGATCCTGGCCCTTACCTGTGAGGGGCTCCGATTTTATTTATTTTTATCTGTGTCCTGCTTAGGAAGACGAGACGACAACGGCTCCTTGAAGATGGAATAAAGTTCTTCCCGCTTAGCCCTATTTCAGTGGTGCATCTAGTATCGCCGGAGGTCATGTGGAGGTGTGTCTCCTCATGGGATTCGCCCGACTGTTGTCTTTGGTGGATCTATTTGGATCTGATCTTCGTTCGTCTACGTTCGTGTGTCTTCAGGTTAGATCCTTGCGATCTACGCGCCCCTTCATCAGCGCATGTGTTGTTCTGGTGCGCTGGTACTATCCGGCCTTAGCACGACGACTTTTCGATTGTTTACTACAATAATTTTGCTTGGATCCGGCGAGGTAGGAGCGATGATGGCGGTGCGTATTCGGCTCGTTACAATGCTTGCAGTTCGTTGCTAGTTGGTCTATGAATTTATTATTTCTGGTATTCGTTTTACTATCATGATTAAAGATGAATACATTGAAAGTTTTCTTGAAAAAAAATGTTGGAATGATTTTCACACTAAAGCATGAAAACGTTGGCCTTATGTGAGAATCTGACTGACCGAGGGGGGTAAACTCACAAATTCCCCGAATTAAAAACGTCAAAGAAAGTGAAGAAAAGGCGGCGATTTCTATCCCCTCGCTCGCTTCCCCTTCCGACAGCAAGTGCGAGCTACTGAGCTCTGCTCCGCCCCCACACCCTCCCGTCGCGCGCGCGGCGGCCGCCGCCCTCCCTGATCCGAGAGCCAGAGAAGCCGGTAAGTCCCCTCCCCTCGCCCGATCGTCCCACCCGGCCCGCGAGCCAGGGCTCCGCGCGGTCGATCGCTGCCCGGCTCCGCTGCCGCCGCGCGCAGCCGACCTCTGCAGCTCCGGTTATTCATTTTTATTTCTTTATTATCTTTTTCTTAGGAGGGAAGCTCCCTTCTTGATTGACTTGATTGTTTCGTATGGTATCCTCGTCCTGATTACTGGGTACTATTACATATGATCTTTGAGCTCGATTCGAAGAACCCTCGAGGAAAGAGCGCCTGTGTACACTGTACCTGGTGCTGGGCTCTGACATAAAATGTAGACAGAAGACCTATTTGGCCTTCAGGTTGACCCATCCAAGATCCGATTACTCCACCGGTCAACTTAGTTTTGGAGCTACTTATTTACCCTAGTCCCTAGGTGGATTTGTTGGATATTTTAATCCTAGTCTGCTAGGAGGGATGTAGTCTGCAGCTTATCTGCTGCTGCGTGCTGTGCTTACTAACCGGTCCATCAGTTCGATTTCTCTGGAAAGCATCCCATTTGTTAGCTCTTCTTCCAGTTCACCCACTGATCTGATCACCTTCGGTGCTGCTTTGATCTTGTAAAAGTAGCATAATTCTTCAGTTTACGATGGGGAGAAAAGAGGTACTGGGACTTGAAAGTGTCTGAAATTCCCACTCATGTGAGGCAGAGGAATTACAGCGAGCAGACGCACACTTTGCTGTACTGCTGTGTTGCTGGCTCCTTATCCGGTCCCATTATTGCTGGTCGCTCTCATGCGCCATCTGGCTTGTTGGGATTGGTATGCAGTGTCCGGAAGGATCCCATGTGTGGGTATTAACTATGAGAGACAAGGACTGACGAAATGGAGTAATTGGAAACATTCTCCGGATATCTCCCTACTGGGTGGTTAAGATCTGCATATGCATCTCATAGGGTACGCTATTAAGAGCTAGGAATTTGTGTGTTCCAACACCACTCTGTAAGGTTTGATGTAATTCCATGTACCAACCAGACAAACATCAAAACACTGCAATGCTATTAAAAGTCATCCGGTTGGTTGCAGTAAGTAGTTTTGGAACTTTTTATCTGGTGTTTCTTTCTGTGTTTCAATGCTTGCTCCCTGTTTCTTGCAGTAACTTTCTGTCTTTGAAGCCCATTGGAGGCCCAAGATCTTGTCGATGTTCGTCTGGAGATAGCATGTCATGTCTGAACAACAGGATCATGTTAGTAAAAGCTCGAGCTCTAGCATCAGCACCAGCACTCAGGAAAGCGAGGAGGAGGTGTCCGTAACTATCGGTAGCCTCCTCGCTCAAGCAAGGAACGACAAAGGACATAGTCTTGGGAGGCGCCTCTTGCATTTGGGTTCAGTCCCGGTAATCAAGAGTCAATCAACATTTGTTACTTTTTAATCTTTTAGTCCTATTTGCTTCCTGAGCTTTACCTCTAGCTGAGTGAGTCATAATTACTTTGATGAACTGTCTCTGAAGTCTGAACTGAACATAATTTGTCGGTGTAGTGCTCAATAGTAGCTAACGTGCATTATAATTCTGAATTGCGGATTGCAAAATCAAATAATGACTCCTTTGCAATCTTTTATGACAAAATTACTAACACCCTGTTTTGCGGCAGCACCATCCTCGAGTTAATGGAGAGATTCCTAATGTTGATAATGCAACCTTGGATCATGAAAGATTGTTGGAAAGGTAAAGATCGGATCTCCCCTTCCCTCCACTTGAATGTGGACATCATTTTGTCGGATTAATCTTGTAGCATACATGTGCTGTTGCACCTTCTTCTGATGTTGCATCTTTTGCCTGTTCTCTAAGTTCATTTAGCGTTACCTTTTATTTGTCAGGTTGGGGACATATGGTTTGGCCGAGTTTCAAATAGAGGGAGATGGGAATTGTCAGGTTTGTTTACATGTTTACCCCCCAAAACTTGAAGATAAATGCAGGAGGCTTCACAAAAATTACTATTCCATTTCTTGAAGATAACATATTAATTAACCTATTGTTGCTTTCAGTATTGTTCCCATTTTTCTAACCCTACCAATGACCTATTGTCACAGTTTCGAGCTCTGGCAGACCAGATTTTTCGCAATCCTGAATATCACAAACAAGTGAGGAAGGCAGTCATGAAGCAGGTAGCCTGTTTGTCTCAGCCCGCGGACATTCTGTAGTAATCTAAGTAAAAGCATTGATCATCTTGCAGACTTGATAATACAATTTCATTGATATGCAACTATGCTGAAGCCTGTCTCTGCTTTTCAGCTGAAGGAATTCAGAAAACGCTATGAAGGCTATGTACCAATGGAATATAAGGTGTACTTGAAGAAAATGAAAAGGTAGCACAGATTGTGCTGCTTAAATGCATGTTCACTGTTGACAGAGACAGTATACTAGGCTTCAAGTATATTCATAGCTTCATATATATGTCCTGCAGATCCGGGGAATGGGGGGATCATCTGACCTTACAAGCGGCTGCAGACCGGGTAACATGCACTTCTAGTCTGATGATGGTTGAGTGGTTTCTATAGCAAAACCTTGCAATTGCAGCATTTTGACATTAATGTTCCTGTTGTTTCTATAACTCTGACTATAGCTCAAAGCCCTGAGGCGCAAAAAAAGTCCCACTTCGAGTGTATGCAGTAATATGTGTGTCTGATGTCATTGTTCACTATTCATGAAAATTGATATAGCATTCTCTGAATAAGATGCCCGAAATTTCTGATAACATTGACATTCCTTCGTATTATTCTTTTGAATCTTATAGTAAGAAGTTTAGTGATCAGTCAGATTTTTGTCTATATTAATGTTTCTCTTGGAACTGTCATGTTCTCAACACACACTATCATGGCATTAGCATGTGTCATTACTCATGTTTATTATCTGCCTGACGTCTTTCTCCCTTTGTATGTCTACTTGCTCACAGTTTGGTGCCAAAATTTGCTTACTGACGTCATTTAGAGACACCTGCTTAATTGAGATAGTCCCAAGGGACCTGACTCCTACAAGAGGTTAGAGCCGATGCACTAGTATCTCTTATGCCCTTGTTATAATCCTGAATTCTAGAGAGATTCATCCCGCCTTTTCCATGGCGCCCGCGAAGATTTCGCTGGAAACATGCTAACTAATATGCTTCCTTGGCATGTGTTTCAGAGCTTTGGCTTAGCTTCTGGTGTGAAGTACACTACAATTCCTTGTATGCGACTGACGGTGAGCGTTTGTTTTGCTTAGACCTGCTGATTTGGTGAACTACCAATGTTCATTTGCATCATTACAGACCATTAAAATTTTAACAATCCATTCCAGTTACTGCATTATTCGGTCATTGATCAGTTCTATCTTCTAAAAATGAGCTCCTGTTGTGCGCACTGCAGACCTCCTGACTCGCAAAACTAAGAAGAAGCATTGGTTGTTCTAGGGCGGTGCCGACTTCCGAGGGAGAGGAGCTTCTCTTTGCTGCAGCTGTTCTTCTCCCTTGAGCTTAGCAGGGTCTGCAATACTTTACTGGCCCTTACTAGTTACTACTACTACGGCCATCATTGTAAAATCTGTACCGAAATATTTGTAGTTGGGGAATACTAGTACAAGTTCCCCCAACAACAAGTATTGTGATACAGAGGGAGTAGTTGAGACTGTTTTAGCACGCAGGAATTTTACGGGAACACATCCGCAAAAATATTGAAACGGCCCGGACTTGTGTAGGATTATTATGAGGCAATGTACAGTAAACTTCAATGTAGTATTTAGCAAGGAAAAAGCACATGGAATGTCAAACTCTCAGCCCCACGAGTCTTATGTTCTACACTGGCAAGCGTGTTTCCTTTTTTCTTTTTTCTTTGTGGTGTTATCAGTTAGTGGTCATTAATTTGTTGGTCAATGATCTTTTCACGCCTTAGAATCACCTACATATTTTATGCGTGGCTAGATTCAAGCCTCGGGAGTCAAGATGGGAACGGAGATGAAACACACCGGGTTTTGCTTGCCCAAATTCATCCCGACAAGGAAATCGCAAGCCCATCCTTGTCACCATCATCATGTGCGGGACTAGTTTTTTGCCCGTCTTCTAAACTCATCGGATTTTCTAAACCTACGGGAAATCCGTCCCCGCGAGCAGTCAATGAAAACAGCAGCATTGTAAGACAAACATGAGCATATTACAGCAACAAGAATCAGCATATTCACATATTTAGGCCATGTTTGGTTCGGCTATGGATTTCTAAAAGCAGGTGCGAAAAATTTGTTGTGAAAAAATAGCTGTGAAAAATCTGATGTGAAAAAGATATAGGTCATTTGGCAAACCAGCTGATACAACTTTTTCAGATTTTGGCCCGCAGCGGAATCAGATTTTGGAAAGCACGTCCTAGGCTGCTTTCGCTTTTGGTTCAGATTTTGGCAGTGGATTTTCGGAATCGGATTCTGCTGGGTTCGCCCTTTGGTTCAGATTCTACTGCACGGCAGCGGAATCCGTCGATAAAAGTTGAACCAAACAGGGCCTTAAGTCAAGATGGATTTGGATTTGTACTCCAGGGCCTCGACGCTGGGGCCCGGCTAGTCGGGCGTTGTGGCTTTAGGGCGATTGAGTCAAGATGAATCAGTGCATGCTAAAATAACGTATCTTGACGGGTATTTGTCGGGTTTTGGGTATTACTAAAACGGGTTTAAACCCGCGAAACATGTCGGGTTTTATTATGTACCCATCAACAGCCCCGCGGGTATAGAAAGACGCCTATTCCTGTCCCCTATAGAGACGTAGGTTTCGGGGCCCCATTGCCATCTTGACTCCGGAGGCCATTTTGCCTATGTTGGCTCACTGCCATGTGGGACCTAGGTAACATGTCTACTAGAACTTGCCCGTGTGACTTTTGTCCTGGTTTTGAGCTGTGTAGCTTATGACGACGGGACAAATATGGACTATGGTTTTTTTTACGGGGCTGACGTGTATGGGCTATGTTTTGGTTACGTAAGATTAATAAGGTGTTATAACAGGGCTTAAAAATATTTTTATAATGCCGCTGCTCCGTGCAACTCTCCGGGTGTTTGATCCCAACTGCATCACCATTTCCCCATTATCATGTTCTCCAAAAGGAAAGTGAATTTTGAAGGAAAGTGAATTTCCACGGCATTAAACCTTGAGGTACATATATCACACGATCATTTGGCCTTCTAATTCTCAAAAATAACAGTTTTGCTAAAGCACATCTAGATGTGTCATAAGTATTGCACATTTAAGTCCTATGTCATTGATCTTGCGTTGAGATTCGTGTGGATATTTTTCTTTTTTCTTTTTTTCCTCTTTATACTTAATTCATTCACTTAGATGTGCAATAACTAAAGCACATCTAGATGTGCCCTAGACACACCCTAAAAATAAACAACACCCATCATCAACAAATAGAACACTACTCGCAAAAAAAGATAAATAGTACTAGAACCTAGCTACCCATGAGTGTGCGGCTATAGGAGGCGTGGCGGAGCGCGTCATACTGTCTAGTAGACTTGAAGCATGTCTGTGATTGTGGAGTGTCAAATCTTTCATTGTTTTATGCTGGCACTGAAAAAAATGATATACTCCCTTGTCTCAAAATAAATAAGTGTCGTGACTTTAGTTCAAATTTGAATGGAGTATATTTTTTCAAAGGACTGTGATATTTGGCACATGTGTGCCATATCAGCAAAACTGCCACACCTCTATTTCTTTCACTTTAAAGTACCACACGATCCCCCTTCCTTCGACCCCGCCTTCTCCCGAACGACTCTCCAGGCTCGCCCGAGAAACCTGCTCCCCCCCGCCCCCCCTGCCGCGCACATCTCGCGCACCCACCCCTGAAAAAACTGCCACTTCTTCACGTCTACCGCACGATAAAAAATATATTGCGCATGTGGGATTCGAACCCACACCTCCTTGGCACCAAAGCGCGCCACCACAACAACCTCACCCTTAGGTATTTGTTGCTCAAACTAAAGAAACTAATCATTTTGATCCTTTTTTTACAATTGTGTTACTACAAAAAAGTATGAAAAATTACCACGATTTTCTCCCAGGACAAATTTATCATGGTATTTGCATGCAAGTTATTAGGCCTGTGTTGCGTAAGTTACGTGCTATTTACATAGAACTTACCAGGTACTATGTTTCAACAACTACACCCTTTCAAAGTTACCACTGTGTTATAAGGTCTTCGATGTGTAAAATACAGTGGTACTTACACATAAGTTATCAAGGTATGTGTACATCAACCTCGTCCTTGATCAAAGTTACCATGGAGGATTGTAGATGAGTTACCGGGTCTACACTTCGTATTATCATGGTACTTACACCTAAAAACCTGGGTGTGTTTCGGTAACTTTTTCCATAGGTCAAAAATTACCATGATGTTTTTGCGTAACTTATCACGCCTATAGCGGGTCAAAGTGGGCCGTTTTTCTGGGCCAACCCACGAGCACGTGTGCCTCCTCATGACACTAAACATTATGTGGCTTTTCTGTGACACATCATGTATTGTGTTCATCTAAGAGGCCCCGCAAGGCGAGTGTATGTTTTTAACAACTTGTTTTCCTTTGGTAAAACTCACCGTCATGTTTATATTGTAAGTTATCGGTTATGTGGTGCTTATATTATCATGTTATTCACATGAAAATTATCAGGAATGTTTTGAACAACTTTTCCCCGGGACAAAAGGTTATCATGGTAATTCTAGGTAACCTATCAAGCCCGCAGTGCTTAAAATACCATGCTATTTACACAAAATTTATCAGGGGTATATTTCAGCAAAATCCCCCCCCCTTCCGGATCAAAAACTTATCATGATGTTTAGTTATCGCGGTGCATATGTTTTCATGTTATTTACACATAAAAATACCAGGGGATACCGGAGTATCTTTTCAAAAAAAATCTTCCCTATGGTCAAAGTTACCATAGTGTTTCTACCTCAGTTATCAGATGTGCGCTGCATATATTACCATCTATTTACGCATAAATTATCTGGTATCTTTTCATACTTTTCTTTCCCAATGGTTAAAGTTATCACGATATTTGTATCTAAATTATCATGTCTATGGCGTGAATGTTATCGTGCTATTTACAGAAATTACCGGGGGCCGGGGTTCAACCAATTTCTTCCCAATGATCAAAGTTACCACGATGTTTTCACCAAAGTTATCACGCCTTCAATGCTTATGACCATGCTACTTACACATAATGTAGCGCGTGGTATACAAAAGTTATCATGTTGGTGGTGCGTCATTTATCGTGGTGGTGATGGAGAATTTACCATGAAAAAATTTTATGTGCCAGATTTGATAGATAAAACAAAAGTTTTTCAGTGCTAAAATATTAAAGGCAAAACGTGCCAAAAACAGTATTTTCCTTAGCTTGTTCAACAATGAGTGTCATAGGTGAGATGGTTAGCTCCCTTCGTTGATTACCTGCAGACCAGAGATCAAATCCCAATTCAAGTATTGTTTTTGCCCAAAAATCTGGAAGGCGCGTGGGGTCGTAACTGGTGATTGAAAGAAAAGAAATTAGGACGGCGGGAAAGGAAGAAATCAAGAGGAGATCGTGAGGAAGTATGTGAAAGAAAAGACATCGGGAGGACGTGCAGAAAAGGAAGGAGATCGGGAGGAATGCGGGAAAGGAAGGAGGGAAAAGGAAGAAGATCGCAAGGACGTGCGAAAAAGGAAGGAGATCGGGAAGGCGATGCGTGTGGCAGTTTTGCAATCTGCCACACGGTTGCCACTTACATATTTCGTTTTCCAAAACGGAAAACAAACAACATAATGCAATTAATAATAATCGGTATCACGCTTCTAAATGACAATGCACCATCGAGTCTACTGTTTTATATTTTTCCTTTCTCATTTGCCTTTTTTTCGTTGCACATTACCCATGGTCTTCATTGATGCAATATAATTTCCTCCTTCATCGAATAAAAATCTTAAGAACTTGCCTGAAAATTTTCTCCTTTTTATAGCGAATTAGTTTAAAAATCTGACATGGTAACGAGTTCGCTGGCTTTTAATATCTTATAGCAAATTAGTTTTTTTTTGAGGAATTATAGCGAATTGGTTGAAAAAGATCTGGCGTGGCTCCTATCCTGCGCTAGTGCAAACTAATCCAACTGAAGAGAGCACGTTCGCTGGGATTGGCCCCCGGCGAACGGTCGCCAGTTTAGCAAAAAAAATTTAAAAAAGGAAAGACAAAACGAAAAGGCAAGCCCTTTTCGTCTGAATCCGAATTTGAATATCCGGCGGATTAACCTGCAGGTGGCAGCCATAGACGCACCGACTCCGCATCGAATTCGATCGACAGCGGCACGGGCCTATATAGTACGTACGCACGACGCCGATCAGGCAACAACCGGGATCGATCTGCGCATACATTCATGGCGACGGCGAGGAGCACCAAGCGCGCGCGGAGCCATGGCGCGCCGTCAACGACGACGCTACCGGACGACGCCCTCCTGGAGATCTTTGCCCGGCTGCCGGCCAAGTCGGTCGGCCGCCTGCGCTGCGTGTCGCGCTCATGGGCCGCCACGCTCAAGTCGGCCCCCTTCGTGGACCTCCACCTCCGCGAGGCCAACCGGCGTCGGCAGCCGACCCCCAGGCTCTTCTTCACCACGGCGCACCCGGACAGCAGATGGCAACTCGATGAGGTCCTCACCAAGCCCTGCCATGGCCTCGTCCCGATCCACCGCCTGCCCCACCACGGCCACTTCGTCTGCAACCCGAGCACCGGCGCGCTCCTGCCCCTCCCCGACAGCCACAGGTGCCAGCGGCGCAACGGCGAGTCCTACGGCCTGGGCTACAGCCCGGCCACCAAGGAGCACAAGGTGGTGCGGCTCTTCTCCTCCTTCCACTCCACCCCCTGCTGCGAGGTCCTCTCGCTCGACGTGTCGGCGCACTGGAGAGCGGTAGCTCGGCAGTGTCCACCCTCGCGCGCCGCCGTGCGAGATGACCCGGCCGTGTTGTGCGACGGGTACCTGCACTTCCTCCATGTACGACGAAAACATGGCGGCAGCATCCTCACCTTCGACGTCGGCGACGAGACCTTCGGTTCGCTGAGCACGCCCCCGTCGGTGCAGGACGACGACGGTCCGCCCGAGCTGACGGTGCTAGGCGGACGCCTGTGCCTGTGCGTCTTCCATGAGTGTCGACCTCCCACTCGCAGCGACGCCGATCCTTACTGCATCTGGCGGCTGGCCTGCCGAGAGTCCGAGCAGTGGGAGAAGCTCTACCGCGTGCTGCACCCACAGACCCTCAGGCCCGAGCTCGACCTGCTGCGGGTGCACTGGGTCTATCCCCTCGAAACCTACCTCGCGAGCAACGGGCAGAAGAAGATCATGTTCGCCACGGAGGAGGGCGTGCTGGCGTTCGACCTCGACGGCAGCGGTGTCCCGGTCCCGGAGGTGCTGGTCTCGCCGATGGAGCTCGTCTCCGCCCGCGACGACGACGAAGAAGCCACGATCACCCGCGGCACCGTGGGGTTGCTGGAGGAGAGCCTCGTGCCCGTGGGCCGGACGAGCGAGGAGGTGATCTTCTCGTCACCGTGGAGGAAGGCGTGGTCGGACGTCCTCAAGTGGATGCCGGCGCAGGCGGTCGCCGCCCTGACGTGCGTGTGCCGAGAGTGGCGCGCGGTGGCCGAGACCGACCGGTTCGTCCGGACGCACGCGCTCCACGCGAACCTCAAGTGGAGCCCGCGGGTCATGGTCGTCCAGGCCCAGCCCTACACCCACGTGCTCGACTTCTACCCGCTGGAGCTCTGCGAGAGTTTGCAGGTGCGGTACGACGTCGCCGACATGGCGCCGCCGTTCCTGTTCGACCACCACGTGTGGAGGACGGTGTGCTCCACGCCCTGCCACGGCCTCGTCCTCGTCAGCTACACGCGGCAGGCCGGCTCAGGCCCAGGCGTCGTCGATTTCATTTGCAACCCTAGCATGGAGTACAGCAGGCTTATAAGAACGGATACGCTGGACGACGACGACGACGACGACTCTCCCCGTCATTCTGCAGCTGCAACGATGGGGCTGGGGTACGATTCGCGGACAAACAAGCACGTGCTGGCGCACCTCGTCGTCGTCCGTCCTGACAAGAGTCGTCGACATCACCGGCCGGTCAAGGTCAGGTGCCACGTCCAGCTCGTAGGCGCCACGACGTGGATCCCGATCAGCCCTCCGCCAAGGCCACCGGCGGTCGACATGCAGCCCGTCTACGCCGACGGCAAGCTCTACTGGATGGTAGAGGACGCCGACGACAATGGTTCAAGGGGCGAGCTCCTGGCGCTTGACGTCGGCGCGCGGGAGTTCGAAGTTTTGCCAGGGCCCCCGTGCGGCCGCGGCCGGATCACGTCCATCGTCGAGCTCCAAGGTAACGTGTGCGTCCTGTGCTCGGACACGAGCGCCAACGCCATCGACGTCTGGAAGCGGCTGGAATACGGTTCTTGGTCGGCATGGCCATGCCGTATCGAGCTCGGGGAGTTCCGGCGGATGTACCCGTCGGAGGAGACTACGCTGTTGGCTGTTGATCCGAGGGACGGGAGGGTGCTTCTCAGCAC
>NC_041392.1:675528775-675576517 GCF_002162155.2 Triticum dicoccoides
TGGGATACTACGACCCCGAGGCACGGGCGGTGCAGACCGTCTACTGTGTTGGAGAACACCTGCAGGACATCAAGTTTGCTCCGACGCTCTGCCATGAAAGCTTGATCCGTCCACGAACATATTATTAGGCAAAAATCTCTATGCATATGTCGGATGACTATGTGTCTATGTAAGCATATATGTATGGAGATCGAAAATGTTTTTACTAGCCTAGGTCTCCAAGTCTTAGTCAAGTGATATTGTACGTGAGAAGAACAAAAATCTAAAAAGATTTTTTATACGAATCTCCATGCAAGATCAAAGAAATGTATTATCGACTGAGACATAACGAAGTCTCAATTGACTGAGACTTAGCAAGACTGTTTTTAGTATGACATAACTATGTCACGTCTAAGTATGACATCATCCCACATAATCCCATACACTATTTCTGGATCAATGTTTGATGTTGGAGTAGCTAGATTAAGACTAAATCCGGATCTATGTTTCATGCAGATTAAGACTAATTCTGAATCGATGTTTGATGTTGTAGTAACTAGAATGCAAAATAGCACCCCCTAGTTTGGCATCGATGATAATCCCATTTCCTTGGACAAGTACATGTCGTTTTAGAGTTGAAGGAAAACACAAACACTAATATATGTAAAACTTGGGTAAACGATGTGATATACTAATGTGTGATATTCTCTTTGATTGCAATATTGATATTCACCTGTGTGAAGGTGCCCACTGTTTGGTCATGCTCCTTCACTTTCTCTTGTGAACCAATGGTTTGATCCATTTTGGCAGCAACAGATAACTGTGAGTGTTCACAAATCACATCAAAAAAATCTGCATTGCAGAAAATCTTCTCAAAAAGATATTTGATGCAAAAAGAATGCACACATGATCATTTGCACAAAGCCCCAGAGTGAGCATATCTTACACATAGTTGTTGCTAGCTGCAGATAATGAGGTTTGTAAAACATACACTATAGGAAACAAAACAAAAAAACCAAAAAATATATTGATAGGACCAGGACACTAACTATTCACTACTTGAATGCGATGGTGTGCACACTACATTTGGTGGTTCGTTGAGTCTGCAATTATAATCCAATGGGTGCCGAGGTAAAGTGCAGCAAAACTATGGAAAAGCTTGATTACCATGAAGATTAACCTAGTACAAAAAACGTGGAGGTTGTGTGACACATATTCTTTTGCGTTTTTTTGGAAATATCAAAAATTGCTGAGCGAAGTGTTCTTAATAATAGGGCGATACTTGAATTTTGGACAAAGTATATAAATGTGGAATTAAGCGGTTGAAGGGATTTCCAAGACAGTGAGATGAATATTGAGGATAGCAACTGGCATGACAACTTTGATGCAACAACAATAGTGAATCTTTGTGCTGGAAAGATGATGGTACTAACTCCTGGGCTAGACTTCAGCGGAGTTGGTTTTCAGTTCAGGACAATAATGATGAAGAAGTGTCAGATAGTAATAATTCGGACAATTATAATATGCTTGTTCAAGATGTGCTTACGGTTTCATATCATTGTACTGATATAGTGGTTGTGTATATGTTCCACTATAGCAGATCGAGTGTTAGCATATACTAACCAGAATACATCCGAGATAAGCAAATTTGAAAAAAAAAGTTGAATATGGGGCATAAAAGAATAAATATAATTTATACTGAACATTTATACTTCCATATAACCTAAATTTTTATCATCCTACAATTTGCCAAGTGTACCTTAACTAGTTAACATAGCTAACCACATAACATTTGTTGATAAATATTAGTTATATTTTTTCTTATACAACTAAAATTTTAGTTTCACAAAATTATTTGCATTGTGCTAGATTAAAATGTATTTTGTGATACCCCCCCCCCCAATTGTGCTTTTGATAATTGCATAAACTATAAGGTGTGACTTGTGTGTGAGAGGGTGTGTGTGTCTATATATATTTTAATAGTTTTTAAATATCACAGTAGAGATCTCTTAAACATAAGATCAAAAAAAATCTTAATAATGTTTTATAGTGTATAAGTTAAACCATTGGAATTGATTTTTGACTGGTTTTTTCGTGTTTGTTGCACGTTCTAGTGAGTTCGGCAACAACTTGCATCATGTGAATGTTATACTTGTATTGAAATAATATCACTTATGGTATCATCAACGATCATGAAAATCCAGTGTATTCCACATACAATTTGATTATTTCAAATACTCATATGCAATATGTTTAGGATCATCTTGCGTATACAACTGCTCTGGCGAGTGTTTGAAATAAGAAGTCTCTCAAAAAATTAAAACTAGAAATCTGCTTAAGTAAGATTTATTACAACTGACATGATGTCCAGTGGAGAGACACTAGCATCATAACAAAACTCGTTGGTGGCAACTAGTATGTGCTATTAGTTCATAGTGTGGACTGAAAATTTATCCTAAAACATCCATTTTTTTGTTCCGACAATTTGAGGTTCAAACCCACATAATAATATTATAGTTTTGTTTGCATTGAATTGGAAAATAGCAAATGTTTTCTATGTATATAATAATCCCTTATGAATAATAACATCCATTATAGTTTTTTTGCACTGAATTGGACAATAAAGAATATTATGTATGTAATAACCCGTTATGGATTTTGAGAAAATGATAACAATTATAAATGGATATACTTTCTTTATAGTTTTGTCGGGGTTTATTGTGTTCGTTCATCACTGTGTGTCATTGTTTGTCAGCACACTTCAAACTTCATAGAGTTTCAATATGTTTTGTAGAGTTACAACATGTTTCATAGAGTTTCAACTTTCAAGTTGTTGAAATATATTCAAGACTGGTATTTCTTCAAAGTCTTTGTCTGTAACATCCCAAATTTTCAATTTCAATTTGGGATGTTATACACTAGACCATCATGCATAGCATATTTTCTTGCATTTTTGGTTGATCCTAGAAATTTCACGCAACTCAAGGACCTTCGGAGAGAGTTGGAGATTTCGTTATTTTCATATTTGAGTTTTCTCAAATTTTGAAAAGAGGATCATTTGATTTATTTATTTTATCTTCAATTATTTTTCCGGTGTCAAAATATATGAGAGAGGGAATAATATGACTTTCTCAAATTTAGGAAAAAATGAAGATTTAATGAATAGATCAATTTTGGTTTTGTCGGAGTTTATTTGCCTTTTGTTTGGATAGGGAAAAAATGCGCGTTTTCAAAAATTGCATTTTAGGCCCGGAGAAAAGTTCATTTTGTTCGACTCATTTTTAGGAGTCGGGGAAAATTTACTTTAATATTTTTGGAGCTCGTTTAGATTTTCTTTTCGGTGTTTTTTCTGCGCGCGGAACCGTTTAAAAAAAAGGAGCCAGGCCAGCCGGGCCAAAGGCCCAGCCAGCCGACCACCGCCCCAGCCCCGCGCACGCGCTAGCGCCTGGCGCAGGAGGCAGCCGCCGCCGCCGTCTTAGCCGAGTCCTAGTTGGACTCTAGGCTAGCCTTTTCCTTTGTTCCATTTTCTTTTTCATCTAGGATTCTTTTTCCTACTCTATTTCTTGTCCCCTACCCCAAGTCTCCTCTCCCCTCCCCAATATAAATACCCCAACACCCCCCCTCTAAACTCATCAAATCAAACCCCAAGCCCTCCACAGCACCCCACCCCGCGCCCTACACCGCCGCCGCGCCACCCCACACCCGCGCCGCCGCACCTTGCCCACGCCGCCGCCGCCCCACGCCGCCGCCGGAGCCCTCGCCGGAGACCTCGCCGGAGGTTGCCCCGCGTCTCTTTTCCTCGGATCATTTTCTTCTAATCGTTCTGATTCTTTTCTTCTCTTCTGATTCGTTTTCTTTCCGGTTCTTCTCTAAACCGTTCCGGTTTTCTAGATCGGTTTTTGTTTCGGTTTTCTTCTCTGAAACCCTAGATCAGATTCGTTTTCTTTTCTGATTTAGTTGCCTTTGGACCGTTCGCCAGACCGTTTGTCCTAACAAACGTGATCACCGGATTCTTCTAGGTTAACGAACGCCCGTTCGTTTAACCGTTCTTCTTTTTCTTCTCGTCGGATTTATTCCGCGATCGCGATCTCAGATCCGATCTTCGTTCTAGCCTTTCTTCTCGCTCGTTTATCGGAATCAGGTGATTCAAGCGCCTGGAGTTTCGTTTCGAAACCGCCCTTCCATCTAATCAACTTAAACAAGTTTTTGCCCCGGTAAAATTTGACCTAGTTTCAACTTGCTAGAACCGAGTTGTTTTCTTCCGCCGTTTGTTTTCCGTTGCTTTGTTCGGTTCGTTCTTTCTTTGCAACCGGAGTTCTTAAGTTGAACTTTCTGGTTCGTTCTCTTGTTCGAGTTTTACCTGTGCATTAGATGAGTACTTATTGTGTGCTTGTTGTTTGTCTGCGATAGATTACCCGGATTGCGCCGCTTGTTACTTCGAAACCCTAGGACTCGCGGATCATCAGCAAGGCAAGTAACACTTTGATCATACCTTCTCTACAACCCAGTTTTATTGCATTAGATCAATCCTCACACATTGCATGATTAGGATCTAATTAAATTGTGGGATGGGAAGTAGATGAGGTAGTACCTATTACCTATTATTATGAAACCTTTGGGAGTTACTTCTACGTTTGCTTATTATGCCATGCTATGCTAGTAGACGTGGATTGGGTGAGTGATATCCATGACAGATGTGAGTTTGTTAATTCTAAAGGTTTATCTAAGGTGGCAACTTAAACACACATCTGGGTGGATTGAGGCACCTGATGTCTATCAGGACTTGCCTGTTTTTTTTGGACCGCCACCCAGGCTCAAAGGGATCATAAGATCTTTCATGCTAGAAACTTCTGTGTGCAGCCACATGCTACTATGGGCTCTGGCGTAGTTGACTAAGTTGTGCGAACTCTTACGGGGTGGACTAGCAGATGTAGGGGTTATAGGTGGTACGGTCTACCCCATATGTAAGGTGCTAGCGCTTCTGAAAGACTATGTCTCGGTCATCCGTTTCTCAAACACCTTGTAGTGTAAGAAAACAAACAGAGGCGATCGAGTCATGTGGGGAAAAGTGCGCAAACCTCTGCATAGTGTATAAACTAATCATGATTAGCCGTGTCCCCGGTTATGGACAACTTGAGTATCTAGTACTTGAATATCGAGTGAATCTCAACATGTTACTTCTAATTAATGTTATTGGGTTTTAATTATTTTTAATTGGGATTGAGAATGCTGTCAACCATTCTCAATGTTTCACAACCACCATGATAGTTAAATAAATTTATTCCTTTGCAGTAGGGAAAAATTGGCTTTACGCAAAAACAGTAACCATAGAGCTTTCCACCAGCCAAATATGCATATAGTATAGCTGTTTCATTCCATTACTCTCTATGTGTTACTTTGCCAGCATATTCCATGTGCTGACCCGTTTTCGGGCTGCAACTTCTCATGTTGCAGACTTCTCAGACGACGAGTAAGGTGTTTTAGGTCGTGGTTCTATACTCAGTGATGCCGCTGGAGTTGATGGACCCATTTATCTTCCAAGTCTTCCGCTGTTATCGACACTAGATGGCCTTAAGCCATTTTTATTGTAATAAGTTCTCTTTGAGACAATGATGTAATAAGTGTGTGATTGCCACTCTGCTATAAATCCTTCGATGTACTGTGTGGTGTCAGCATTACTGATCCAGGGATGACACCTGAGCACAGAGCACTTGATCCATTCGGGTCGGGTCGCTACAGAGAATGGTATCAGAGCACACGCTGACTGTAGGACACGACCACTAAGTTAAAGCCATAGATCACCATTCTCTTCTCATTTTCTAACTCCTCATCTTTTCTACTCTTTTAGGATGACGCACGCGAAGATTAAGTACGCCCAACCGGATGAAGGCACACCATTTGGATTGCACTTGAAGGAAGTCACCAAGTACCTGAACATTGGATTACCAAGCTTCACCGGGAACCTTCAACGCCACTCTGCCTGAAGAGGAGCGCTGGAAGATTCAAGCTCACGTTCCGGGAAGAACATTCGCGCCAATCACGAAGCTCATAGATAGTGTTTTCAATGCACCAACCTGGAGTCTGGGAAGGAGCATGGCAGCTCATATCACCATAGGACGCATTGGAGAAATTTATCAAGAAGACCTCAAGGACACTATCTACCAGATTTGCGGACGCCGAGATGAACAATGGGAGTTAGTCAGCACCAAGAAGGATAGATCCATTGCATCTTTCATCCATGAGTTAAACCAGCACATTTGACGCCACGGGAATCAGATGTGCAATGATATGATAGAGTTGAAGAATGCGAAGGCAAGGATCATCGAGCTAGAAGGAGAATTGAAGTCTACATGCAAGGACTACATGGACGAGATTATAGCTCTAGCAAGGCACAATGTCGATCTTAAGCAGGAGATTGAAGAACTCAAGAGGAAGTTAGCATCCCAGGAGGACGACGAGTACGTCGCATGTCCGGACAACTACAACATCATCGACGACACCGATTCGGAACCAAGTGAACCCGACTTTGAAGACGAAGCTCGAGCAGATATCATGGAGTCTTCCACCGGTTCAAATTTCTAGATGACCACCAGATAGTAGTAGTATTCCCCCATGTAAACATTTTAGTTCGAGCACTTTTGCGATAGTTTTAGATCGTTGTAAGCCCTTGTTTGATTGATTGGAGTGATTTTGTGCGCATTTGCTCATGTGCATATGGGTAGTGTTATTCCCTTTAGACCCCCTCTATTCTTAATTCTCGTCTTTTCTAAGCCCTCAGATGCCTCCGAGACGTGACAATGGATTTCCACCGGAGCTTACTCAGTTGATCCAACAGCAGAATCAATTGATGCAGATGTTAGTCCAGAACCAGCAGAACAATAACAACCCACCACCACCACCACCACCTGTTGACCACTTAGCCCGTTTCCTTAGGCTGAATCCGCCGGTGTTATCCAGTAGCACCGAGCCAATAGTAGCAGACGATTGGCTCCGCAAGATAGGAAGGGAGTTGACCACTGCAGGATGCATGGATGGTGAGAAAGTGAAGTTTGCCGCTCACCAGCTTGACGGACCCGCGGCAACATGGTGGGAGAATTTCACAGCCACTTACCCAGTTGACACTGTCACATGGGATCAGTTTCAGCAAGCTTTCCGCACTGCCCACATTTCAGCAAGAGCTATGGCCATAAAGAAGCGTGAGTTTCGCAACTTACGCCAAGGGGGAAGGACAGTTGGCCAGTACATTGACGATTTTAGCAAGTTAGCACGTTATGCCCCAGATGATGTTGCTACGGTTGCAGCTAAGCAGGAGAAGTTTCTGGAAGGATTGAATGATGAGCTAAGCATGAAGTTGATGGTAGCCACCTTCAACAACTACCAGGAGTTGGTAGATCATGCCATCATGATTGAAGGGAAGCAACAGCAGATTGAGAACCGTAAGAGGAAGTATGGACAGGGGAAGTATAACTCTGGAGCCCAGCAGAAGCCCCGTTTTGCCCCTAAACCGGGATTTCAGTTTCAGCATACCCATGGAGGAGTTAGCTCGCACAACCATAATGGCCACAAGAATAGTAATGGGAATGGAGGAAGCAACGGCCAGAACCGGACCACCCCATCAACCCCAACCAAGAGAGACCTGAGTCAAGTCACTTGTTTCAAGTGTTCCAAGACCGGACACTATGCCAATGAATGTCCCGAAGGCCAGAATGGAAATGGCAATGGAAGCTCTGGGAAGAAGCCGAACCCTTTCAATAGGGGACAGGTGAACCACGTTAATGTGGAGGAGGTTGAAGATCAGCCCGATGCAGTAATCGGTAAGTTTCTGGTTAAGTCATTTACTGCACTTGTTCTTTTTAACACTGGTGCATCGCATTCATACATATCAAGGGGATTTGTGGATAAATATAACCTATCAACCCAAGCCCTTAGGTCACCCATGTTAGTAAGCTCACCAGGAGCGGAGTTCATGGCTAGACGATGGTGTGATCGGTTACCATTAAGGATTGGTAACTATGTGTTTCCCTCAGACCTAATAGTATTGGAATCTCAAGGATTGGATGTGATATTAGGCATGGATTGGTTGTCGATGTATGGAGGAAACATCGATTGTGCTAGTAAGTCAATTTTGCTTACCACACCAGAAGGAAGAAGGATCAAGTATGTATCCCGGCATGTGCCAAATAGGACACAAGTAAACTGCCTAACAGGAGTTGTCCAAGAAGAGGTACCAGTGGTAAAGGATTTTCCTGATGTATTTCCTGAGGAATTACCAGGCATGCCACCGGATAGAGACATTGAGTTTTTGATTGAGTTATTACCAAGTACAGGCCCAATATCGAAGCGACCGTACTGGATGCCAGCAAAGGATTTGGTGGAAATTAAGAATCATATTAAGGAGTTATTGGATAAAGGTTACATTCGCCCAAGTTCTTCGCCTTGGGGATCACCCGTACTTCTAGTGGAAAAGAAGGATGGATCATTAAGGATGGTTGTAGATTATCGGGGATTGAATGAAGTAACCATCAATAATAAGTACCCACTGCCAATGATCAATAATCTGTTTGATCGTTTGCAAGGAGCTAAAGTGTTTTCCAAGATCGATTTGCGATCAGGGTACCATCAGTTGAAGATTCGAGAGCAGGACATACCTAAGACAACATTCACCACGAGATATGGACTGTATGAGTATACCGTTATGTCATTTGGATTGACTAACGCACCTGCCTATTTTATGAACCTGATGAACAAAGTGTTTATGGAGTTTTTGGATAAGTTCGTCGTAGTGTTCATTGATGACATCCTAGTTTATTCAAAGAATGAAGAGGAGCATAAGGAACATTTGCGTTTGGTTTTGGAGAAACTAAGGGAACATCAGTTATATGCCAAATTCAGCAAATGCGAGTTTTGGTTGAAGGAAGTTGGATTCCTTGGACACGTTATATCCAGAGAAGGTATAGCAGTTGACCCCACCAAGGTTGAGACCGTAACCGAATGGAAAGCACCAACAACAGTTGGAGAGATCCGGAGTTTTCTTGGACTCGCAAGATACTACCAGAGATTCATTGAGAATTTCTTAAAGATTGTGAAGCCTATGACGGAGTTGTTGAAGAAGGATACTAAGTTCAAATGGACTGAAGAGTGTGAGGCTAGTTTCCAGGAGTTGAAGAAATGTTTGGTCACCTCACCAGTATTGATTTTGCCAGATCAGACCAAAGATTATGAGGTGAGCAGTGCTTATGCAGGAAGGGAGAGTTGTTTCGTATGCTTCACGACAACTGAAGCCTCATGAGTTGAATTATGCCACGCATGATTTGGAGTTAGCAGCCATAGTGCATGCATCGAAGACGTGGAGACATTTCCTCATTGGAAATCATTATGAGGTGTACACAGATCACAAGAGTTTGAAGTACATTTTCACGCAGAAGGAGTTGAACCTCAGACAGAGGAGATGGTTGGAGCTCATCAAGGATTATGACATGAGATTGCATTACCATCCCGGAAAAGCTAATGTAGTAGCTGGCGCATTGAGCCGTAAGAGCCATGTCAACACCCTAGTGACGGGAGAAGTACCAAAGGAGTTAGCAGAAAACCTTCGTGAGCTATGTTTGGAAATAGTTCCGAGAGGCTATGTAGCAGCATTGGAGATTCAGTCCACATTGATGGATAAAATCAGAGAAGCTCAGAAATCTGACAAGGAGATTGCTGCTATAAAAGAGAAATTGAGCGAAGGAAAAGCAAAGGGATTTCGTGAGGATGAGCACGACACCCTATGGTTTGAAGACCGTGTTTATGTGCCCAATGACCCGGAGATCAGGAAGTTGATTTTGCAAGAGGCACATGATTCACCGTATTCGATTCACCCAGGGAATACCAAGATGTATTTGGATTTAAAGGAAACATTCTGGTGGACCGGAATGAAGAAGGATATTGCAGCATATGTAGCAGTTTGTGACGTATGTCAGAGAGTAAAGGCAGAGCATCAGAAGCCAGCAGGATTGTTACAACCATTGCCGATACCCGAATGGAAGTAGGATAAGATAGGCATGGATTTTATCACAGGACTACCCAGGACAAAATCAGGGTATGACTCGATATGGGTAGTACTTGATCGTTTGACGAAGGTAGCACATTTTATTCCAGTTAAGACCACTTACACCAGTGCTAAGTTGGCAAAGATATACATGACTAGGATCATTTGTTTGCATGGAGTTCCAAGGAGTATCGTATCAGATAGAGGAACCCAATTTACCTCAAAGTTTTGGAATCAGTTGCATGAAACTTTAGGAACCAGACTAGAGTTCAGCACAGCTTTTCATCCGCAGACAGATGGACAGACCGAGAGAGTCATTCAGATTTTGGAAGATATGTTGAGAGCTTGTGCACTAGATTATGGATCTAGCTGGGACGATAACTTGACGTATGCGGAGTTTTCTTATAACAACAGCTACCAAACCAGTTTGAAGATGGCACCTTTCGAAGCTTTATACGAAAGGAGGTGCAGGACACCGTTGTCATGGGACGAAGTTGGAGACCGTCAATTCTTTGGACCAGATTTGATTAAGGTGTCTGAACGAAAAGTTAAGTTGATTCGCGATAGGCTCAAGGTAGCCCAATCCAGGCAGAAGAGCTACGCAGATTCTAAACGCAAGGAGACAGTTTACGAAACCGGAGATAGAGTTTATCTTCGAGTATCCCCACTTCGAGGAGTTAAGCGCTTCAGAGTTAAGGGAAAATTAGCACCGCGTTTCGTTGGACCGTATAAGATCTTGCAACGTATGGGAGAAGTCGCTTATAAGTTGGAATTACCAGAGGGACTGTCAGGAGTTCATGATGTATTCCATGTTTCTCAGCTGAAGAGATGTCACGCCGAGATGGCAGAGGTACCGCTAAGAGATACCGTGCCACTCAAAGCGATTCAGTTGAAGGACGACTTAACGTATGAGGAGAAACCAGTCAAGATTCTCGAGTTTGCCAGTAGAGTTACTCGCAGCAAGGTTATCAAGTTTTGCAAAGTTCAGTGGAGCCACCACTCAGAGGATGAAGCCACCTGGGAAAGAGAAGAAGATTTGCTCAAAGACCACCCTCACCTATTTTCTAGCCAACCCGAATCTCGAGTGCGAGATTCATCTTAAGGGGGGTAGGTTTGTAACATCCCAAATTTTCAATTTGGAATGTTATACACTAGACCATCATGCATAGCATATTTTCTTGCATTTTTGGTTGATCCTAGAAATTTCACGCAACTCAAGGACCTTCGGAGAGAGTTGGAGATTTTGTTATTTTCATATTTGAGTTTTCTCAAATTTTGAAAAGAGGATCATTTGATTTATTTATTTTATCTTCAATTATTTTTCCGGTGTAAAAATATATGAGAGAGGGAATAATATGAATTTCCCAAATTTAGGAAAAAATGAAGATTTAATGAATAGATCAATTTTGGTTTTGTCGGAGTTTATTTGCCTTTTGTTTGGATAGGGAAAAAATGCGCGTTTTCAAAAATTGCATTTTAGGCTCGGAGAAAAGTTCATTTTGTTCGACTCATTTTTAGGAGTCGGGGAAAATTTACTTTAATATTTTTGGAGCTCGTTTAGATTTTCTTTTCTGTGTTTTTTCTGCGCGCGGAACCGTTTAAAAAAAAAGGAGCCAGGCCAGCCGGGCCAAAGGCCCAGCCAGCCGGCCACTGCCCCAGCCCCGTGCGCGCGCTAGCGCATTGCGTAGGAGGCAGCCGCCGCCGCCGTCTTAGCCGAGTCCTAGTTGGACTCTAGGCTAGCTTTTTCCTTTGTTCCATTTTCTTTTTCATCTAGGATTCTTTTTCCTACTCTATTTCTTGTCCCCTACCCCGAGTCTCCTCTCCCCTCCCCAATATAAATACCCCAACACCCCCCTCTAAACTCATCAAATCAAACCCCAAGCCCTCCACAGCACCCCACCCCGCGCCCTACACCGCCGCCGCGCCACCCCACACCCGCGCCGCCGCACCTTGCCCATGCCGCCGCCGCCCCACGCCGCCGCCGGAGCCCTCACCGGAGACCTCGCCGGAGGTTGCCCCGCGTCTCTTTTCCTCGGATCGTATTCTTCTAATCGTTACGATTCTTTTCTTCTCTTTCGATTCGTTTTCTTTCCGGTTCTTCTCTAAACCGTTCCGGTTTTCTAGATCGGTTTTTGTTTCGGTTTTCTTCTCCGAAACCCTAGATCGGATTCGTTTTCTTTTCCGATTTAGTTGCCTTTGGACCATTCGCCGGACCGTTCCTCCTAACGAACGTGATCACCGGATTCTTCTAGGTTAACGAACGCCCGTTCGTTTAACCGTTCTTCTTTTTCTTCTCGTCGGATTTATTCTGCGATCGCGATCTCAGATCCGATCTTCGTTCTAGTCTTTCTTCTCGCTCGTTTATCGGAATCAGGTGATTCAAGCGCCTGGAGTTTCGTTTCGAAACCGCCGTTCCGTCTAATCAACTTAAACAAGTTTTTGCCCCAGTAAAATTTGACCTAGTTTCAACTTGCTAGAACCGAGTTGTTTTCTTCCGCCGTTTGTTTTCCGTTGCTTTGTTCGGTTCGTTCTTTCTTTGCAACCGGAGTTCTTAAGTTGGACTTTCTGGTTCGTTCTCTTGTTCGAGTTTTACCTGTGCATTAGATGAGTACTTATTGTGTGCTTGTTGTTTGTCTGCGATAGATTACCCGGATTGCGCCGCTTGTTACTTCGAAACCCTAGGACTCGCGGATCATCAGCAAGGCAAGTAACACCTTGATCATACCTTTTCTACAACCCAGTTTTATTGCATTAGATCAATCCTCACACATTGCATGGTTAGGATCTAATTAAATTGTGGGATGAGAAGTAGATGAGGTAGTACCTATTACCTATCATTATGAAACCTTTGGGAGTTACTTCTACGTTTGCTTATTATGCCATGCTATGCTAGTAGACGTGGATTGGGTGAGTGATATCCATGACAGATGTGAGTTTGTTAATTCTAATGGTTTATCTAAGGTGGCAACTTAAACACACATCTGGGTGGATTGAGGCACCTGATGTCTATCAGGACTTGCCTATTTTTTTTGGACCGCCACCCAGGCTCAAAGGGATCATAAGATCTTTCATGCTAGAAACTTCCGTGTGCAGCCACATGCTACTATGGGCTCTGGCGTAGTTGACTAAGTTGTGTGAACTCTTACGGGGTGGACTAGAAGATGTAGGGGTTATAGGTGGTACGGTCTACCCCACATGTAAGGTGCTAGCGCTTCTGAAAGACTATGTCTCGGTCATCCGTTTCTCAAACACCTTGTAGTGCGAGAAAACAAACGGAGGCGATCGAGTCATTTGGGGAAAAGTGCGCAAACCTCTGCAGAGTGTATAAACTAATCATGATTAGCCGTGTCCCCGGTTATGGAAAACTTGAGTATCTAGTACTTGAATATCGAGTGAATCTCAACATGTTACTTCTAATTAATGTTATTGGGTTTTAATTATTTTTAATTGGGATTGAGAATGCTGTCAACCATTCTCAATGTTTCACAACCACCATGATAGTTAAATAAATTTATTCCTTTGCAGTAGGGAAAAATTGGCTTTACGCAAAAACAGTAACCATAGAGCTTTCCACTAGCCAAATATGCATATAGTATAGCTGTTTCATTCCATTACTCTCTATGTGTTACTTTGCCAGCATATTCCATGTGCTGACCCGTTTTCGGGCTGCAACTTCTCATGTTGCAGACTTCTCAGATGACGAGTAAGGTGTTTTAGGTCGTGGTTCTATACTCAGTGATGCCGCTGGAGTTGATGGACCCATTTATCTTCCAAGTCTTCCGCTGTTATCGACACTAGATGGCCTTAAGCCATTTTTATTGTAATAAGTTCTCTTTGAGACAACGATGTAATAAGTGTGTGATTGCCACTCTGCTATAAATCCTTCGATGTACTGTGTGGTGTCAGCATTACTGATCCAGGGATGACACCTGAGCATAGAGCACTTGATCCATTCGGTTCGGGTCGCTACATTGTCACCAGGAACACAAATATGAAAACGGATTATAACGGACTTTTTGTCATGATAGTGAAGATTTTTGGTTATCCAAAAAATATCTCGAGACCAGTTGAGCTAAACCCTAGGTTAAGGGGGTATAGGATGTTTTCTTCAAAGTCTTTCTTCAAAGTCTTTGTCACCAGGATGTTGCTCTAGCTCTAAAGACTAAAACCCTCTGGTTTATAAAGACACAAGTAGGGTTAGGGTTACATGCGATTGGTTACAACAAAGGAAAGATCATGGCATATCTTTGACTTGGAGGGCACACCAAGGCTCCGAAGATCTCCTACCTAGACACGTGTCTTCTCCCCAGCTTGGCTCCGCAACAACTCATCAGTCCGACCCATAAGCATGGGACCGGCAGCCCGAGGACCCCTTAGTCTAGGACTCCCTCAATAACAATTATAAATGGAAATACTTTGTTTATAATTTTACACTACAAGAAATATGTCAACTTGTGACCACCACTATTGGTCACTGAAAGGTCATGGTTTTTCATTTGCGACCTTTTTGTGACCAAAAATAGAAGGTCAAAAGCTGGCGGTCATAAACTGACTATAGCGACCTTTCTTCTGGAATGGTCGAAGACGTTTATGACCAAAATACGTCTACTATGGCGTTTTGGTCACTAGCAACCTCCCCAGGCCACGTAGGCATCCAGCGTGGCAATCTGACGTGGCACAAGATTCAGCCCGGTCCAATTCGATTTTCTACATGGGTCTAGCCCAACAATTCGGCCTATTTGTGTTTTTTTTCTCATATTAATTTTGGCTAGGTAGATGGGCCAAGCCCAACAATTAAGCTTTCTCATTTTTGGGTTGTGGCCTTTTCCGCTAGAAAGTTTTAGTTTTTTTGTAATATAAAATAGGTCCACTAGTCAAATGGGTCCCAGATGTCAGGTTCAGGTACGTGGGTCCCAGCTAGCAAGTTCATATTCTTCATATTTCAATTTAACAGTAAATAAATAACCAGTATTTAAATTGGCACAAACAAAACACACACATAATACTCCAAATATTATCAGCCAGATTCAGTACAGAGCTCTTATTGTACAAATAACATATACTTTACAATCTCTACACATAATAAGCTCATACAAGCTCTACAAGCTCTACACGTGATACGGTGCCCTGGTGTTAACCCTATAGCTCTACAAGTGTCTTCAATCTTCTTCAACATGGAGCTCCTTCGGTAGCGAGCACAAACTGGGCACCTGCATCATCACAGGAAGGCAATTTTAGATCATAAAAACGAATGTTCCAAGCACAGTTTAGAGAAAAGAACCAAGTAAATTTGCCCTCAATCATACAAACAAAGTTTAGAGAAAACCAAACATGAACAAGCACTTATTATACAGTTTTTAAAGTTTTTAATACATTTATTTTCTATTAGCAAAACTGAATATGCTACTTCCTGATTCATGGTTGCATAGTTCAGCTAGCTACACCAGTTTGCTCTCATGCAAAAATTAGAAAGAAAAAAAGAACAACAAATAAATCAACACTAATTTCTCTAACACATATAGTAACTTGCTGATATAACTTGTATAACTTGTATATTTGTCGACGGAAAACGGGATGCAAAATCATGTTTCAGTCCAGATCAATCTATCATGAGAAAACATGTATAACTCCCACTAGAATTTTTTTAATGCAGTTGTGAATTATCCTGAAAACTTGTGCACTTAATGATGGTTAGATCCATCTTACAGAATAGTCAGCTTCCAATATAAGTTAGGTACAGAACAGAATGTATAAGCACGAAGTAAGATAGGCCATGCATCAAACACAGAAATAATTTTACTAGGTAGCAGCATAGTAAGTTGGTTTTTACTAGGTAGCGGCATAGTAAGTTGTGACATTTAAAAAAACCAGTAAGAAAACCAGCGGCGGCTACTCCAGCCCGCTGCTCTCCTCCTGGACACCGCCGCTATATATTTAGCTAGCAATCATCAGCAGCAAGTATAGAGTAAACTGGGACTTTGTTGTAGCTACAGAAACTGAAACAACACACACATCATGGAATTTCATATCATAGCCAACAATTATTTTACCAGAACACAGGATGTTCTTCTCTGTATTTTAGAAACATGCAAACAAAGGTTTCAGTAAAAATAAACAAGTGGAGTAGACAAATTATCAGCAAGAAATCAATGGCCAGATGAGCACCACCACAACAAATCGGCACTAACACTTGGTCATCGACGCGATGCCCAAGCAAAGAACCAGCTCGCACACGCAAGATGATGATTGCATACATACAAATCATGTGCTGGCAGAAAAAAATCCAAGCATGAGCTCATCTTCTCTCTCTGTTTGGTAACTAACAACCTAAATAAAATAAAATAAAAACATGACTTGTTCATACAAATCCCTCTAAAATTCCTTGGGACAAGTGCATCACATATTCGTCAACTTAGCAGCAGAAGTAGTGAGCACAGGAAGAGGGGGACGGAGATGGAGGAGCTACCTACCGCGATCGCAATGGAAGCAGAGGAGCAGACCCCTCCTGCCCCTCCCCCACAAGCAGGACAGGGCTGCCGACTGGGCACGCCCCTACTCCTCCGCCTCCTCGAGCAGGAGACCCCCTTCCCCTACTGCTGCTTCACGCGCCGCATCACTAGTCACCTCCTCATGCAAGAAGTACACAATAAATAGACAGATGGTCAGTGAGGTACATTTTCACAGCAACAGAAGCTTAGAATTAACAGAAATGCACACTCAAATGAAGTCACTAAGATACTTATGTCCACCACATGGTGTAGAATTATGTGGTATATAATTGCAACACATGAACCAAAGAGACAACAAGTGAGCATTCGGTGACTAGGGTTACTAATTGCCCCTCAACCCATACTGCTTGCTGTTATACATACACAAGAGACAACAAGTTGTTCAAGTGTTCACTCTAGGAATGCTTTCTAAATAATTGTATAAACGAAGGCTACTTATCACCGACGAATAGTGCACTAGAGGAAAATTGGTGATTATCATTTTGTAATTAGATTGTAATAACCATCGAGTTTCCAGTAACACTCAAAGATGAAAGCTTGGAAACTCTTCTCTAACTACTGGATTAACAGAGCTTGCAAGCGTTCCGTCGAACAGAAGACTAAAGCAAGAAAGTGATCAGTCAAGCTACACACGAATATAAGCCCATGATTATGCTTACTAATCCAGACACGACAAGCTATTCAAGTTTTCGCTCCATGAATGCTTCTGCTCTGAATTTTTTTAAAAGGGAGAGCTGCTATTACGTCCGTAGTACTGAAGAAATAGCAGGTTTGCAGTGTCTGTACTAGACTAGAAAGAGGAACAATGGCTGGTAGAGCACCCAATCAAATTTGGACTTGAGATTGTCAGTTTTCAGTAAGACCACTCTTGTTAGTTTTCAGGAACATGAGACCACTAGCAGCAGCTAGCAAGTGCAAGTGATTAGCAGCAGCTTGCAGGCATTCTGTCGAACAGAAGCTTGACAGACCACAAAGAACAGGGCTCGATGGCCGGGCATGGATAGAAAGAGCACTGGAGAAAACAAAGGAGGGGAAGGTAGTGGCTCACCTACATCCGCAGAGTCGGACTGAGTGGGCCCGAGTAGCACAAGGAAGAATCGAGAGGAGGGAGCTCGGGGACCAGCAGAGGTACGTCCATCTTGTCCCCCCGAGTTCCAGGGACGATTGATCTTGGTGAGGCCCGAATCTGGACCCCTCCTCCGGCATGGCACGTCCCGGGCGAGTGGCTTCAGAGGGCACCGACCGCACGGCCGCGTCGTCATCATCGTCGACCACACAACAACGGAAGAAGCAGACGGAGCCGTGGTCTCCTACTAGGCTGTGCACCTGCGCGCATGCATTAGGGAGGGGAGGAAGGAAACCGCATCAGCAAAATCAAACCAAGCAACAGAGAGAGACTAGGAGGAGGAGAGAGAGGCGGACCTTGCATGGCGTCAAGCACGGTGAGGGAGGTGGCGAGCAGCGCGAGGAGGCGGCGACTGTGCTCCCCGTCCTCGGCCTGGTAGAACTCGCGGTGGAGTCCATGGTGGGAACACGTGCTGGGCCTGGGCGTTGGGTCGATGGGATCGAGGCGTGCAGGCATGGAGGGAGGAGGATTCGTCAGGGGACCGAGCCCTTCCTCGCCATTGTCTTCGACCACCGTGGGGTGCGGGGTCGGGGCCCGCACGATGGTGGCACCCTGATCCGGCGATGCAGAGGGACAAAGCAGGGGCGCGACACTGCACTCAGGAGATTGGGTTGGGGATTGGGTTTGGGCAGCGACGGAGAGATCTGGATCGGGGAGATGGGGAGAGACAGGCGGCGGCGGGAGAGGGGGAGAGGAGGATTGCGTTGCTGCTAGGGTTTGGGTTGGGTCTCTATGACCTGAGAGGTGAATGATAGATGTTGGATCCTTCGGACGCGGACGGTTCAGATCGACTATAGTGGGGTGATCCGTGAGAAGAGCCTTGATTGGTTCAGAAATTTTGTGATTTAAAATAGTTTGTAAGTACTAAAACTAGGGGAATTTTGTGAAGCAACTATCAAAATATTTTTCAAAATGGCACAACCAAATTTTTCACTCAAATTAGACCCCATTTTATGGATGATCACCGATTTCCATGCATTTTTTATCTTTCTATATTTTTTTAATCATTTTTCTTGTGGCAAAAATGTTTTTTTGTGAAGAACCTCCCAAATAATTGTTGTAAAATTGGACCAAATCATTTTTCTAAAATACTAGGACATATTTAATGCACAATTTACCAAATGGTTGGGTGTAAAAAGTTTTGATCCACCTCTCGTGAAAAAGACAAATTTCCGCCGATTCAGTTGGAAGCGGGTCAAATTTGAACTGTAGCTGCCTTGTAGTTTACTATTTATTTTTTCCAAAAATCATTTCTAGGTACATAAGTATCTATTTAATCAGAGAAATATCAAAAAAATTCCAAGATTCAACCACTAGCTAGGAACGGTCATTCCCGCCGTTTTGACCGCATTTTGAAACGGGCATAAAAAATTCAAAAAAATCAAAAAATTGGGAAACCTTCGCATTGTGTCACTATATGTGGCCAAGTTCCCAAGAAAAATAATAAACTTGTAATACGTAATTATTTTTAAAAAGTGTTCTCAGAAACGAGCTATCAGGTGTGGAGATCAATGGCTTTCAAGCCAAACGATCAATCTTATGGCCACATTCATGGCATAGTTTGTTAAAATGATCTCATATTGTACCCAAGGGTGCATATTGGAATGGAAAGCAATATTGCCTAAGGAAGTTTTCATTTTCTCTGGACGAAAAAACCATTTTCCATTTTTCGAGTGTCCAAAAAGGAGGTTTCTTCGTGAAGAACCTCCCAAATAATTGTTGTAAAATTGGACCAAATCATTTTTCTAAAATACTAGGCCATATTTAATGCACAATTGACCAAATTGTTGGGTGTAAAAAGTTTTGATCCACCTCTTGTGAAAAAGACAAATTTCCGCCGATTTAGTTGGAAGCGGGTCAAATTTGAACTATAGCTGCCTCGTAGTTTGCTATTTATTTTTTCCAAAAATAATTTCTAGGTTCATAAGTATCTATTTAATCAGAGAAACACCAAAAAAATTCCAAGATTCAACCACTAGCTAGGAACGGTCATTCCCGCCGTTTTGACCGCATTTTGAAACGGGCATAAAAATTTCAAAAAAAATCAAAAAATTGGGAAACCTTCGCATTGTGTCATTATATGTGGCCAAGTTCCCAGGAAAAATAACAAACTTGTAATACGGTAATTATTTTTAAAAAGTGTTCTCAGAAACGAGCTATCAGGTGTGGAGATTAATGGCTTTCAAGCCAAATGATCAATCTTATGGCCACATTCATAGCATAGTTTGTTAAAATGATCTCATATTGTACCCAAGGGTGCATATTGGAATGGAAAACAATATTGCCTAAGGAAGTTTTCATTTTCTTTGGACGAAAAAACCATTTTCCATTTTTCAAGTGTCCAAAAAGGAGGTTTTTTTGTGAAGGACCTCCCAAATAATTGTTGCAAAATTGGACCAAATCATTTTTCTAAAATACTAGGCCATATTTAATGCACAATAGACAAAATGGTTGGGTGTACAAAGTTTTGATCCACCTCTCGTGAAAAAGACAAATTTCCGCCGATTCAGTAGGAAGCGGGTCAAATTTGAACTGCAGCTGCATCATAGTTTGCTATTTATTTTTTACAAAAATCATTTCTAGGTACATAAGTACCTATTTAATCAGAGAAACACCAAAAAAATTCCAAGATTCAACCACTAGCTAGGAACGGTCATTCCCGCCGTTTTGACCGCATTTTGAAACGGGCATAAAAAGTTCAAAAAAAAATCAAAAAATTGGGAAACCTTCGCATTGTGTCATTATATATGGCCAAGTTCCCAGGAAAAATAATAAACTTGTAATACGGCAATTCTTTTAAAAAAGTGTTCTCAGAAATGAGCTATCATGCGTGAAGATTCATGGCTTTCAAGCCAAATGATCAATCTTATGGCCACATTCATGGCATAGTTTGTTCAAATGATCTCATATTGTGCACAATGGTGCATCTTGGAATTCCAAACAATGTTGCCTAAGGAAGTTTTCATTTTCTTTGCACGAAAAATTTATTTTCCATTTTTCTGAGTGCCCAAAATGAGTTTTTTTGTGAAGGACCTACCATATATTTGTTGCAAAATTGGACCTAATCAATTTTATAAAATACTAGGCCATATATAATGGACAATTGACAAAATGGTTGGGTGTCAAAAGTTTTGATCCACCTCTGGTGAAAAAGACAAATTCCCGCCGATTCAGTAGGAAGCGGGTCAAATTTGAACTGCAGCTGCCTCATAGTTTGCTATTTATTTTGTCCAAAAATCATTTCTAGTTACATAAGTACCTATTTAATCATAAATACATGGTTTGGTGGTGATACGTCGAGGTTTGGGCGGTGGCCGAGGCCCCCAACTCTAGAGCACGTAAACTCGCATGCCCGCCGCGTGGTCACTGCGTGACCGTGGCGTTGCCATGTGTTCTGGGCAGCCTAGGCACGTCTAGCGGGTTGGGCACTCCCCGGATAGGTGATAGGAATAAAATCACAACATAAGATTCTCACGAGGAGACCGATTGATGCTCAAACATGAATAAGCAGCCAAGTGTTTGATTAGCGGTACGGGAAATGCACATGGCCAATGGGCGTGAGTTTTGGCTGATAATGATCATCTACTAAGGAGAATGTCTTCACAAATTTTTAGCTCAAAAGGAGGATCCTAGGTGGTACTTGCTTTGCAAAGTACCACACTGGACAAAAATATGAATGTTGAAGCTGGGCTCAAAACAATGAATGGATTGAGCTGAAATTTAGTGGAGGATGGTTATTTGGGCATAGGAAATCATTGTAGAAAATTGATACCATTTGGACATACCAAAGTAGTACTTCCTTCACAATGCTCTTCTATGGACAAAAACTTGGGAAAACTAGTGAGAGAGATTGGATGAATTAAATGAGCTAAAAGTTGGTGTAGGTAAGTTACATAGGTATGGTCATGCGCTGGTAAATTTTCAGATCATTTGGATAAGCCTAGCTAGTACTTACTTCACAAAGCTTCTCTCGAGGTAGAAACTTTGGAAATTTCCTGAGAAAGATTTACTAGGAAAATTGAGCTGAATATTATCATTTGGCAATGATTTGGGTATGGAAGCGTGCCCGAAAAGTTTGAGGTTAATAGGTGGGGTCTATATAACACTTGCTTTGCAACGTGCCAATTTGGCCATAAAATATAAATTGAACCTGGGCTCACATAGATGATTGGACTGAGTTACAATTTGGAGGAGGGTGATAATTTGGGCATATGAAGGAACTGTATAAATTTCATGTCATTTCGAGATATAAAAAAGGTACTTCCTTCACAATGCTTCTAGGTGGACAAAAACTTTGGAAATTTGCCGAGGAAGATTTGCTAGGCAAATGGAGCTGAATTTTGTCATGCGGTAATGATTTGGATAGAAAAGAGTGCCCAAAAATTCCTAGGGCAATCAAGAATATATAAATAGCACTTCCTTCATAAAGTGTTGTTGTGAACAGAATAGGAAAATGAATATTGTTGAATTAGTTTTGAACTAGGCAAGGAAGGACTTTTACATATTTGATGAAGATATGACCCAAAGAATTTATGAGATTTTTTTGGGAATTTTAGGAATGACAGAAATATAGGTTGCTTCACAACCTAGGGCAAAAACTGCCACATGGACATGACACATAGGCAAAACTGATGAGGTGGCGCCTAGTCATAGCAACCCACCACAATTTACAAGGTTATGACCATCTATATTGGTCATGATCAGCTAGAAATAAGGCATCGGACTAGTGCTGTCTGCTTTATAACCATTTCGTGTAAGGAAATTACGACTTTTCTGACCAAAATGGTCGCAATGGTTAGGGTTTGGAGCCCCCCGAACAGCTTTTGACCAATTGGTCTAAAATGGTCATAGATTTATGACCAATTCTTCCAGGGTCATTGACAGAAGGTCATAAGTTGACATATTTCTTGTAGTGTTATCAAGATTTGTTGTGTTCGAATGTTCATCACTATGTTTCATTGTTTGTCAAGCACACTTCAAACTTCATAGAGTTTCAATATGTTTTGTAGAGTTGCAACATGTTTCATAGAGTTCCACCATGTTTCGAATACAAATTTTAAAAGTTGTCGAACTGCATTCAGGACTGGTCTTGCTTCAAAGTCTTTGTCACCAGGAACACAAATCTACAAACGGATCATAATAGATTTTGGGTCACCATAATGAAGATTTTGGTTATCCAATATCCTTTCCAGTCTCGATGTGTTTCTTGCTTACCTGTGAGGAAAACAAAATAACACGATACCGAATAGTTTCACACAATACGTCTAACCGAAAGACGTTTTCCTAGTTAACGTCCTCTAACAAAGTCCATGTGCCATGGTGGTCATTACTTCGGTGGCAACTGGCAACCTCGTCAATCTCCTCATGAAGTTTTATTATCTACACATAAATAAAAAATATACATAAATAAAACAATATACAACTCTATACCACTAAAAATATAACTATGTGAAAAATGGTATTAGTCCAACAAATATTATTCAGTAAAAACAAATTTAGAAGAGAAACTATAGACAAAGTGGTTGAAAAAGATATATTTTTTGGATGTACCAAATTTCCATAGAAAACAAGACATGTTTTTTGCGAATAAATAAAATGAAATAAGATAAGATAAGCAAAACAATCAAAACCTAAGGTAAACTAATGATAAGGCCAACCCGAACTTGCCCGCGATTCTGTTGCCGGGTTGTGGGCCTTGCATGCAATTTGGGTTGGTTGGACTTTTTGTTCTCTCTAGTAGTTGGGTGATAACCCACAAGTGTAGGGGATCACAACAATTTTCGAGGGTAGAGTATTCAACCCAAATTTATTGATTCGACACAAGGGGAGCCAAAGAATATTCTCAAGTATTAGCAGCCGAGTTGTCAATTCAACCACACCTGGAAACTTAATATCTGCAGCAAAGTATTTAGTAGCAAAGTAATATGATAGTAGTGGTAACAGTAGCAAAAGTAATATTTTTGGTTTTATAGTGATTGTAACAGTAGCAACGGAAAAGTAACTAAGCGAAGAACAATATATGAAAAGCTCGTAGGCAATGGATCGGTGATGGAGAATTATGTTGGATGCGATTATTCATGCAACAGTTATAACATAGGGTGACACAGAACTAGCTCCAATTCATCAATGTAATGTAGGCATGTATTCCGAATGTAGTCATACGTGCTTATGGAAAAGAACTTGCATGGCATCTTTTGTCCTACCCTCCCGTGGCAGCGGGGTCCTATTGGAAACTAAGGGATATTAAGGCCTCCTTTTAATAGAGTACCGGACCAAAGCATTAACACATAGTGAATACATGAACCCCTCAAACTATGGTCATCACTGAGAGCGGTCTCGATTATTGTCACTTCGGGGTTGCCGGATCATAACACATAGTAGGTGACTATAGACTTGCAAGATAGGATCAAGAACTGACATATATTCATGAAAACATAATAGGTTCAAATCTGAAATCATGGCACTCGGGCCCTAGTGACAAGCAGTAAGCATAGCAAAGTCATAGCAACAACAATCTCAGAACATAGTGGATACTAGGGATCAAACCCTAACAAAACTAACTCGATTACATGATAAAGCTGATCCAACCCATCACCGTCCAACAAGCCTACGATGGAATCACCCACGCACGGCGGTGAGCATCATGGAATTGGTGATGGAGGAAGGTTGATGATGACGATGGTGACGAATTCCCCTCTCCGGAGCCCCGAACGGACTCCAGATCAACCCTCTCAAGAGAGATTAGGGCTTGGTGGCGGCTCCGTATCGTAAAACGCGATGAATACTTCTCCCTGATTTTTTTCTTCCCGAACACGAATATATGGAGTTGGAGTTGAGGTCGGTGGAGCATCAGGGGGCCCACGAGGCAGGGGGCGCGCCCAGGGGGTAGGCGCGCCCCATCCTCGTGGACAGGGTGTGGGCCCCCTGACGTGGATTCTTCTTCCAGTATTTTTTATATATTCCAAAAATAATCTTCATTGATTTTCAGGTCATTCCGAGAACTTCTATTTCTGCACAAAAACAATACCATGGCAATTCTGCTGAAAATAGCATTAGTCTGGGTTAGTTCCATTGAAATCATGCAAGTTAGTGTCCAAAACAAGGGCAAAAGTGTTTGGAAAAGTAGATACGACAGAGACGTATCAACTCCCCCAAGTTTAAACCTTTGCTTGTCCTCAAGCAATTCAGTTGATAAACTAAAAGTGATAAAGAAAAACTTTTACAAACTCTGTTTGCTCTTGTTGTTGTAAATATGTAAAGCCAGCATTCAAGTTTTCAGCAAAGATTATGAACTAACCACATTCGCAATAACATTTAGGTCTCACGTTTACTCATATCAATGGCATAATCAACTAGCGAGCAATAATAATAGATCTCGGATGACAACACTTTCTCAAAACAATCATAATATGATATAACAAGATGGTATCTCGCTAGCCCTTTCTGAGACCGCAAAACATAAATGCAGAGCACCTTTAAAGATCAAGGACTGACTAGACATTGTAATTCATTGTAAAAGAGATCCAGTCAAGTCATACTCAATGTAAACTAACAGTAATGGATGCAAATGACATCGGTACTCTCCAACTGGTGCTTTTTAATAAGAGGATGATGACTGAACATAAAAGTAAATAGATAGGCCCTTCGCAGAGGGAAGCAGGGATTTGTAAAGGTGCCAGAGCTCAGTTTTGAGATAGATATGAATAATATTTTGAGCGGTATACTTTCATTGTCAACATAACAACCAAGAGATCTCGATATCTTCCATGCTACACACATTATAGGCGGTTCCCAAGCAGAATGGTAAAGTTTATACTCCCCCACCACCAACAAGCATCAATCCATGGCTTGCCCGAAACAACGGGTGCCTCCAACTAACAACAATCCCGGGGGAGTTTTGTTTGCAATTATTTTGATTTGATTTGCTTAAAGCATGGGATTGGGCATCTGGGTGACTAGCCATTTTCTCGTGAGTGAGGAGCGGAGTCCACTCCTCTTGAGAATAACCTGCCTAGCATGGAGGATACAGACAGCCCTAGTTGATACATGAGCTATTCGAGCATACAAAACAGAATGTTTATTTGAAGGTTTAGAGTTTGGCACATACAAATTTACTTGGAACGGCAGGTAGATACCGTATATAGGTAGGTATGGTGGACTCATATGGAACAACTTTGGGGTTTATGGAGTTGGATGCACAAGCAGTATTCTCGCTTAGTACAAGTGAAGGCTAGAAAAAGACTGGGAAGCGACCAGCTAGAGAGCGACAACAGTCATGAACATGCATTAAAATTAATCAACACCGAATGCAAGCATGAGTAGGATATAATTCACCATGAACATAAATATCGTACAGGCTATGTTGATTTTGTTTCAACTACATGCGTGAACATGTGCCAAGTCAAGCCACTCAAATCGTTCAAAGGAGGATACCACCCTATCATACCACATCACAACCATTTTAATAGCATGTTGGCACACAATGTAAACCATTATAAACTCCTAGATAATTAAGCATGGCATAAGCAACTACAATCTCTAATTGTCATTGCAAATATGTTTCTTTCATAATAGGCTGAATCAGGAATGATGAACTAATCATATTTACAAAAACAAGAGAGGTCGAGTTCATACCAGCTTCTCTCATCTCAATCAGTCCATCATATATCGTTGTTATTGCCTTTCACTTGCACGACCGAATGATGTGGATAATAATAATAGTGCACATGTATTGGACTAAGCTGGAATCTGCAAGCATTCAATTCAAGAGAGCAGACAAGGTAATATGGGCTCTTTGTTAGATCAACAATAATGCATATGAGAGCCACTCAACATTTTCATTATGGTCTTCTCCTCTCGACCCCCAAAGAAAAGAAACAAAACTATTTACATGGGGAAGCTCCCAACAAGCAAAAGAAGAACGAGAAATATTTTTTGGTTTTCTTTTTAATTACTACTACTACAGGCATGGAAAGTAAACTAACTAAAAGCTACAACTAATTTTTTTGGTTTTTCTTAAGGTTTATTAAGGCACACAAGAAGAAAGCTAAAAAGGAAATAAACTATCATGGATGATACAATGAAAAAGTATTTGCATCGACAACTAGCATGAGTGTGTGAACATGAATGTAATGTAGATGAGAAATACGTACTCCCCCAAGCTTAGACTTTTAGCCTAAGTTGGTCTATGCCAATGGATGGCCTGGTGGATATCCGAAGTTGAAGCTGGGGTCGTACTGAGATGCATCAGCTATTTCCTAACGAGCTGCAGCTTGGAGGTGAGCTCCCTCCGTCCTCCTCTCGTACTCGGCCGCCTCCTCCCTGGTTATAACATATCTCCCTTTTGCCTGAAAGTCAAAGAAGGTAGGAGCAGGGAGAGCGACGTGATAGGTGCGTCGTCTGTCAAAGATTAGTCGGTACTATAGGAACTGATTGTTCCTCTCAACAAACTGATGACGAACCATGGCATTATAATCTAAATAAGCAGAAGGCAACTCAATATCATCTCCACGTATGGGTATCTCTAGAAAATCAGCTAAACGGGTTGCGTAAATTCCACCAAAGAAATCTACATTAATTTTGTTATTATACAACCTGCGTGCAACAATGGCCCCCAAGTTATATTGTCTATCTCCTAATACATCACTCTTGAGAACACTAAGATCTGGCACACACATGTGACATGCCTCATCCTTACCATTTATGCATCTACCTATAAAGAGAGCAAAATAATGTATAGCAGGAAAATGAATGCTCCCTATGGTAGCTTACGTGATTTCCCTAGATTCCCCCACAGTTATACTAGCAAGAAAGTCTCTATATTCAGATTTGCTAGTTTCACTAACATTACCCCACTGTGGGAGTTTACAAGCAATGTTAAAATCTTCTAAGTCCATGGTATAAGATTTATCATAAAGATCAAACAGGACAGTTTGAGAATTGCGTGATGATGAAAATTCAAACCTTCTCACAAAGGAATCAGTGAGGTAGTGGTACTGACGGCACTTATCTGCCACGAAGCTCTCAAGATCGGCGTTACGCACATATGCGTCAAATTCCTCCTTGATTCCTTCTTGGACCATGAAATCTTCTGACGACCATTCACAAGGCCGCACTTGAGCGTCCCTCGGTGGTTCATCGTCCGGCTCACGCATTGCGGGCCTGGGTCCTTGCTTCCTTGAAGAACCACCTTGGTACATTTTCCTAAACATATTTCCTCCTTTGTTAAATTTCTGAAATTTTTAGTAACTTCAAAATAAAAGTGAACCAAACTCAACAAAATTGATAGCAACTACTCCCACAACTGCCTAGAGACTATATCATGCATTAAGACTACTTTTGACCACATAAATTTGACATGCAAGCTACTACCTCTTGAGCACTGCGTTGGTTTTCCCCGAAGAGGAAGGGATGATGCAGCAAAGTAGCGTAAGTATTTCCCTCAGTTTTTGAGAACCAAGGTATCAATCCAGTAGGAGGCTACGCGCGAGTCCCTCGTACCTGCACAAAACAAATAAATCCTCGCAACCAACACAAATAGGGGTTGTCAATCCCTATGAGGCCACTTACGAGAGTGAGATCTGATAGATATGATAAAGATAATATTTTTGGTATTTTTATGATAAAGATGCAAAGTAAAATAAAGGCAAAGTAAATAGCAAAGTAGTAGGAGAACAATATGATAAAGATAGACCCGGGGGCCATAGGTTTCACTAGTGGCTTCTCTCGAGAGCATAAGTATTCTACGGTGGGTGAACAAATTACTATCCAGCAATTGACAGAATTGAGCATAGTTATGAGAATATCTAGCTTGATCATGTATATAGGCATCACGTCCAAGACAAGTAGACCGACTCCTGCCTGCATCTACTACTATTACTCCACTCATCGACCGCTATCCAGCATGCATCTAGAGTATTAAGTTAAAAACAGAGTAACGCCTTAAGGAAGATGACATGATGTAGAGGGATAGACTCATGCAATATGAAGAAAATCCCATCTTGTTATCCTCGATGGCAACAATACAATACGTGCCTTGCTGCCTGAGGGAGTCCTGGATTAGGGGGTGTCCGGATGGCCGGACTATACCTTCAGCCGGATTCCTGGACTATGAAGATACAAGATTGAAGACTTTGTCCCGTGTCCGGAAGGGACTTTCCTTGGCGTGGAAGGCAAGCTTGGCGACACGGATATGCAGATCTCCTACCATTGTAACCGACTTTGTGTAACCCTAACCCTCTCCGGTGTCTATATAAACCGGAGGGTTTTAGTCCGTAGGACAACATACACAACAACAATCATACCATAGGCTAGCTTCTAGGGTTTATCCTCTCCGATCTCATGGTAGATCTACTCTTGTACTACCCATATCATCAATATTAATCAAGCAGGACGTAGGGTTTACCTCCATAGAGAGGGCCCAAACCTGGGTAAAACTTTGTGTCCCTTGTCTCCTGTTACCATCCGGCCTAGACGCACAGTTCGGGACCCCCTACCCAAGATCCGCCGGTTTTGACACCGACATTGGTGCTTTCATTGAGAGTTCCTCTGTGTCGTCGCCATCAGGAAGGATGCCTCGCCCCGTCTTTAAAGACGACACCGTTGCTAAGGGAGCTTTGGCTGTCGGCCAAACCCTCCAGCTAGGTGGTTTTCTTATGACCGCCTGTTCGGCTTCTGCGCCGACAATGACCTCTCGAGCCATCGAAAACAATCTTCATGTTAGCTCGGAACTCGCCGAGCAGTTAGATCCATTGGAGCTCTTCTCCATAAACGAGCTCTTGGATCGCTTCGCCGCCCTGGGAGTCGCTACGGATTACGACCAGATTGGGCCTAAACCCGATCTGGGAGAGATTAACTCTCCCCAAGTCACCCATCACGTTGCCGTGGTAGAGGGATAGTGCGGCGACCCTTCATCTATCTTAAGGACTCGCTACATCTGGATTCCCGATCCCTCCAAGCCGGATACCCGCGGAGGGGAGGATATCACTCAAGACCTGAACTTGGAGTCAGGCGACGGGCTGGATTCATTGGACAACATCCAGGAATCCAAATTTTCGAGTTTGGAAATTCCTCGACCTCTGAGCCTCAGATGGGGTGAGGCTTCGGATTTAATTCCACCCACCCCAACATAAGCGATCTATCCAAAATCAGGCAAGAGCCCGATGAAACAGTACATCATTACTGGGCCAGATTCCTCCTGGTTAAGAACAGGCTAAGGGACTGCCGCGAGGAAGACGCAATCTCAATCTTCTGCAATAATTGCATGGACAAGGGAATACTCAACGCCATAAGTCGCCGTGATATTACACACTTCGCTGACTTGGTGTCCATTGTACGAAAGTACTGTGCGATGGAAAGCGCCTGGAAAACCGAAATCAAATTTTGGGACAATCTGGCCCTGAATACAAACCCAGTCCGAAATAAAAGGGTGCATCATCACCAGACACCCGGGTCAAGCACTAAAAAGCAAAAACCCTCTACAGGGCATGGAACCGTACTGGAAGGATGGCTCAATGGACCCTGTAAAAGTCACAGTACAGAGGACGCCACACCAACTCACAGCCTCAGAGCATGTTGGATACTCCGGTAGGTGGCCAAAATTGGCAAAAATCTCCTAATTCCGGAGGCCACAGAAAGCCACCCCAGAGACACCAATACGGTATTAACAGTCTTTGAGACTTTCACATCAAATAATATGCGAAAAAGGACACTCTACAGCCTTGCCGAAGTCTACCAAGTAGCAACAATAAACCCGTGGAATGACACGGCTATTACCTTTAACGCCAGTGATGAACCTAAATTCCGAACAACCCGAGCACCAGCCGCATTGGTCCTCAGTCCAATAGTGGACGGCTTTCATCTTACCAAGGTACTCATGGACGGCGGCAGCGGATTGAACCTCATTTATGAGGAAACCCTTCAAAAAATGGAAATAGACTGGAACCGCATTGAGCGAAGCAGCACAACCTTTAGAGGAATAATCCCCAGTCGGGAAGCGCGCTGTATAGGAAAACTCACACTAGATGTGGTGTTCGGCACGCCGGACAATTACAGGTCCGAAGAGGTCATGTTCCATGTGGTTCCGTTCAGCAGCGGTTATCACGCTCTGCTAGGGCGGGAAGCATTTACAATCTTCCAAGCAATACCCCATTACAGGTACATGAAGCTCAAGATGCCCGGGCCTAACGGGATCATCACTCTCGCTAGTGATTCGGACATAGCACTCCACGCTGAAAACAAGACAGCCGCACTGGCCCTCGAGGTACTATCCGAAGCCCTAGCGGCTGAGGAACTGACTGCGCTACGCCCTATGGTGAATAGGGACGATGTGGTACTCGACAAAAGATGCAAGTCCACCTCCTTTAAACCGGCGGACGAAATAGTCAAATTCCAAGTCCATCCAACGGACCCCAATAAAACAGCTTCCATCGGGGCACAGTTAAACCCTGATGTAGACGCCGCACTGCGAGAGTTCCTACGAGAGAACTGGGACATTTTCGCCTGGCACCCTTTAGACATGCCAGGAATCCCATGCAGGCTGGCCGAGCACAGCTTAAATATCCAAACAGGATTCAAACCTGTCAAACAGGCTCTTCGGTGTTTTTCCGAACCTAAGAGACAGGCCATGGGAGAGGAGCTAGCAAAGCTATTGGAGGCCGGATTCATCAGAGATATAAAACATCCAGACTGGCTAGCAAACCTGGTGATGGTACCAAAGAAGGACAAATCCTGGCGCCTGTGTGTTGATTTTAAAGACCTTAACAAGGCTTGCCCAAAGGATCCCTTCCCCCTCCCCCGCATCGATCAAATTATCGACGCTACCGCAGGACACGATTCGTTGTGTTTCCTAGACGCATATTCCGGCTACCATCAAATCAAGATGGCAGAACCAAACCAAGCCGCAACGGCATTTATCACACCATACGGCCCATTCTGCTTCAACACGATGCCCTTTGGGCTCAAAAACACCGGCGCAACATATCAGCGCATGATTCAGACATGTCTGGCAAGCCAGATCGGCAAAACAGTGGAGGCATATGTAGATGATGTGGTCGTCAAAACAAGACATGTTGAATCTCTAGTAGATGACTTGAGGATCACATTTGATAACCTCCGAACATACGACATCAAGCTCAACCCGGAAAAATGCGTTTTTGGCGTTCCAGGCGGAAAGCTCTTGGGCTTCATTGTATCCGGTAGAGGAATTGAAGCAAATCCAGCCAAGATCCAAGCTCTGTCGCAACTGGATATCCCAAAGGACCTCAAACAAATACAAAATTTAACTGGATGCGTGGCGGCTCTAAGCCGCTTTATCTCCCGCTTGGGAGAAAAGGCCCTACCCCTTTACCGCCTCCTTCAGCGCACCGAGCACTTCAAATGGACGGATGCAGCCACGGCCGGACTCGATGAAAAAAAATCCATACTGGCAACAAACCCAGTCTTGGCCGCGCCAAACATCGGCGAACCAATGCTATTATACATTGCAGCAACACATCAGGTTGTAAGCGCAGTGCTCGTCGTCGAACGAGAAGCGGACGGACACAAATTCCCCCTTCAAAAGCCGGTCTATTATGTGTCCACTGTCCTCACTCCCTGCAAATCACGATACCCGCATTATCAAAAGATTGCGTACGCGGTATTCATGGCATCCTGGAAGCCACGACACTACTTTCAAGAGTGTTCAATAATAGTAGCCTCGGAAGTACCACTTAATGATATTATAAACAACCATGACGCAATGGGCCGGATTGCAAAATGGGCCATTGAGCTCCTCCCATTCGACATGACTTATAAGCCACGGTGAGCCATCAAGTCGCAAGTCTTGGCCGACTTCATCGCAGAATGGACGAAGGCCGAACTCCCTAAAGAGTACGGCACATATTCAAATTGGATCATGCATTTCGACGGCTCCAAGATGTTGGCCGGACTGGGGGCCGGCGTCGTTTTGACGTCCCCCACAGGAGACACAGTTCAATAGTACTCCAGATTATGTACACGGACTCCAACAATGCAGCCGAATATGAGGCCCTTTTACATGGTCTCCGGATGGCAGTATCCATGGGCATTCAACGCCTAGAGGTGCACAGGGACTCGAACCTCGCAATATCCCAAATAAATGGAGACTTTGATGCCAAGGATCCAAAAATGGCAGCTTACCGCAACGCCGTCCTAAAAATGTCAGCTCGGTTCGAGGGGCTTGAATTTCACCATATAGCCCAGGAAAATAATCAGGCGACAGATGTCCTGGCACGCATCGGCGCAAAACGTGATGTAGTCCCCCCAACATATTCTTGGAAAGGCTGATCAAGCCATCCGTAGTATGGGAAGGGGAGTCGAACAATAACAGCCCGGACCCAACCGCACTACCCGACACCGAACATACTGACACAATCGGAGGCTCTGCCAATGAAATAACACCTTCAGCCCACGTAATAATGGCCGTCATCGCCCCATGGATAGAACCATTCCTCGCCTACCTTACTAGGCAGGAACTACCCGAGGACCAAAATGAAGCACGCTGCATAGTGCGGCGATCCAAAGCCTACAAAGTCCACGAGGGAGAGCTTTATAAGAAAAGCACTACCGGAGTCCTTCAAAGGTGCATCTCCAAAGAGGAGGGGCGGAATCTCCTGGCTGAAATTCATGCCGGACTCGACGGTCATCACGCTGCAGCTCGGTCCCTTGTAAGCAAGGCTTTCCATACGGGCTTTTATTGGCCGACAGCCCGGGCAGACGCTCAGGACTTAGTCCAACGATGCACCGGTTGCCAGCTCTTTGCAAACCAAAGCCATATGCCACCCACCGCCCTCCAAACTATCCCCATTACTTGGCCCTTCGCGGTCTGGGGGCTTGACATGGTTGGACCCCTTAAAGGTGGAACCCACAAGCAAAAATACTTACTGGTCATGGTGGATAAGTTCACCAAATGGATAGAAGCCAAGCCTGTTAAGACGGCCGAATCCGGACCAGTGATAGACTTTATATCCGGGGTTGTACACCGTTACGGCGTCCCCCACAGCATCATCACTGATAACAGCACGAACTTCACGGCCGACGAGGTAAAACTCTGGTGCAAAACATGGGCATCAAGCTCGATTATGCTTCTGTCTATCACCCACAAACTAACGGCCAGGTCGAACGTGCAAATGGTCTTATCATGAGCGGCATCAAACCCAGATTAGTGCGGTCCCTCAAGGAATCTAACATGCACTGGGTAGAGGAGCTCGACTCCATACTCTGGGGGCTGCGGACCACGCCGAATCGCACCACCGGATACACACCATTCTTTATGGTGTACGGCGCAGAGGCAGTTTTGCCTTGCGACATAATTCATGACTCATCTCGAGTGCGCATGTACGAAGAAAGAGAAGCCGAGCTCGATCGACAGGACAGCTTGGACGCATTGGAGGAGGAGCGTGACGTGGCAAAAGCCCGTTCCGCATTCTATCAACAGCAGGCTCGAAGATACCAAAGCAGAGAAGTACGGGCCAAAAATTACAACGTTGGCAAATTAGTTCTACGACTACCAGACACGAAAAAGGACAAACTCAAGCCCAAGTGGGAAGGTCCCTTCATAATCGACCAAGTCCTGACTGGTGGAGCGTACCGCCTGCGAGATGCATCGGATAACCGACTCGCGCCAAACCCATGGAACACAGCCCGTCTCCAAAGATTCTATGCCTAGCACCGGACTCTGTGTTCGTCTCCTTCCTCTGTCCATTTTTTATATATTTTCTGTCTTACATTTCTCTTCCTCTCTCTCTCTCTCTCTCTCTCTCTCTCTCTCTCTCTCTCTCTCTTAGCCTTTAAAGGCTCATAAAGTGACGCGCTACCCGCGCTCGTTAAACCTGGGGGCTTCTTTAAACAGAAGCTTATTCATACGGGCTTCATGCCCAACACATGTGTCACACTTCCGCATGTACATTTTATTCACCATTATATGCATCGATATGACTTAAGTTTTGGCCAAGCTGGGTTGCCTGGCTCCTGTGCTTACCCCTACATTCCCGATTGTTCGACTAGGTGGTAAAGGGAGCACCTCTGCGATTGTTACTGCCGGGTCAGCCGGACGTGTACCTCAGACTGGGTGAAGCCGAAAGCTAGCGTTCTTAAGGGAATATTCGGTCGGTGAACGAAAGATGATATTTTTTCATTTTTATCTATATGCCCCCAGATATTTTTACTGCGTTTCTTTTCGCAGCATGGACATGCACCTTAGGGCATGCCTCCCAGGGAAAGGAACCCCTAACGGAACTATTCTCCCTGGAAGATGTTTCTTACTAACCATGTAATATAACATAACTAGTCGGACACTTGTCTGTTCAAGCACTAATGACCCCTATGCCTGGTCTCCATGCATTCCCCGGTTCCTATATAACCGCATGGGAATTCGGACACACTCCGGACCGTCAGGTCCCGAGGCTGAAGCGAAAAGGTCGGCCATGACAAATGATCTACAATCCGGCTAGAAGGCATCATAAATGTCAATTAAATTACATAGTCATTTTGACTGATTGTATTCCTCTTCAATACCATCTAACATGTTGTCTAATTTACAGTCCTGCTGGGAATACTTTGCGGCCAACTCTACTTGGCCGTATACTAAGCTTACAGGGATCTCCTTCCCATCGGGCCCTACAGGACCGACCTCGGCCATGTGGTTGGGGTCAGCCTTTGCATACCGCGTCTTCACCATGGCCCAGGCCTCCCTAGCGCCTTGACGGCAGGCCAATATCTTCCACAATCAGAAGCACCACCGTGCTCCCTTTAGCTTCTCCGCAAGCTCTCCAAGACCTTAGGGCATGGAGACGGATGGCCACAGGGCCTGGGGGACGCCTTGCATCGTCTGCCGAACTCGATCGAGCAGTTGCGAGAGCTCGGGAAGAAGGTCACCCGTAGAACCGGGCATCTCCTCTGCAGGACGACCTGTTAGCACACCTACAGACATTGCTCTGTTAGTCGACTTCCCCACCGAACTTTCTTTCAAAGGTTCATTCAAGCACTTACTAAATATGCCGCGCCGAAGCCGCTGATTCTCCTTCACGGAGTCCGACAGCTGGGCACGAACATCTTTCAGCTCGACGCCCAGCTTGGTGTTGGCGTCTTGGAGATCGTTCTTCTCCCGCCTCACCTTTGTCAGCACCTTCTCACCAGCCTTTAGCTGGCGTAGGAGGTGTTGCCTTTCCGAATTCAATCCGGTGCCATCTGCAATTTCATTTGTCAGATTCGCACCCATGTCGTGCTTCGCAAAATACTTATCTTTCAAAGTGTATATTACCAGAGGGGGTCTCCTTGGGCTCCCCTACTACGGCTAGTGCGGCCTCAAGTTGGGCTTTGCACTCTTCCAGCTCCTTGGACAGTAGGGAATTCTTTTCTGTAAGAACCTGCATAACAAATGATCCTTAAATCCGTTATTCTAACTATTTCAAGTCTCGGGGGCTACTGGTATATATATATAATTACCAAAAATTTCTTACCCATACGTCTTTTACATATTGCTCCGTGGCTCTGGCTAGACCATTTTGAGTGGCAAGGAGGTACGCATCTCCCGAGTTGAAGGCATCTAACGCCCCTTGGGGGAAACAAGCGTCGCGAAGAATTGCCCGGCGACGCCTGTGGTTCATGGCACTCTCCACCTCAGAGTTGGTGGCAGACAACCCGTCCACATCCTCCGTCGGAGGAGCGTCTGGCGCGCGCCTTGCGTTCGCCTCCGCCTCTGGACCAGGCTTTGGAGCCTGGCTGGTGGAGGCGCGATTGGCAGCCTCTCTGGATATAGTCCGGCGAGGTCTCTTTGTCCTGAAGAGAGCAAGGGTGTCAATATGCCTCGAAGGTATAACACCTGGGATAAGGGGGCGCGCCATACCTTTGCGCTGACGCCTCGGTCCGGACTGCACTTGTTTTCTGCCCACGGGGCCCTACGGCCCCTCGTTGGCTTGTCGCCGCAGGTTCGGCCTTCCGCCTTAAAAACCTCCCCTGCAAAGTTCGATTGTAATCAGGAAACTGAAAGCACGAGAGGGCGGACACCTATTCGGGGTACTAGGACTTCGATCTCAGTTACCTGGGGGACCGGGATTAGCCTTGGGTAATCGGCCGTAATGGCCACCAAGGCGTTGTCCTTGCTCAATTGATGGAACACTCCATCAATCAGCTCCACATATATGTCCGGATCCTCTTGAGAGGCTGGGTCGAGGTACCGTCCTGGGTCCTCGGGTTGTGGAGGAGGGCTGCTTATTTCTTTAACATCCCGGCGCAGTTCCTGCGTTGAAGTCGTCAGACTGAATATTTAACAATGGGAATACAAAACGGATGGGCAAGTAAATACGACCACTTACCCAGCTTGGGGGATTGTGCATAGAGAATCCACCCTGTGGGTTGACGCGGAGAAATTCCTCCTCTTCTCCCTTATACAAAGTGAACAAGATCTTTAGTAGAGCGGCAGCTGAATCCGGCCCCTTACGGCCGTAGCGGGTGGCGTCGTCCTCCCCGTTGAAGTCCCACATGGGGTGGCTTCTATACTGAAGCGGCTGCACCCCCCGCATAATGCATTCGGCCATAACCCCGATCATGGTTAGTCCGGAATGGGCTAACAATCTTATTCGGCCCATCAGGTAAATGATGTCCCTGTTGCTTTCCCTCTGAGGGATCCATGGGCGCCAGCTTAGGCGCTTCTTTAAGGGAGCACTGTCGAATTCAGGGAGGCCGATCCGGACAGGATCCGGCAGCGGGACGTCTTCTATATAAAACCATTCCGAGGGCCAGTCTTCGGACGCCTTCTTTGGGGTTCCGTATAGATATCCGGTCCCGGCGATGCGCCACACTTCGGCTCCGCCCACTTGATACATTGACCCTTCCTTAGAGCGGGGCACAAGGAAGAATAACCTTTTCCATAGCCCGAAATGAGCCTCGATACCCAAAAACAGCTCGCAGAGGGCTACGAAGCCCGCGATATGCAATACGAAGGCAGGCGTGAGATTGTGCAGCTGGAGGCCATAGAACTCTAGGAGCCCCCGGAGAAATGGATGGATTGGAAATCCGAGCCCCCTTATTAAATAAGAGACGAGGCACACCCCCTCTCCTTCGGAGGGATTAGGGGCACTCTCCGCTTGCTCTCCGCCATTATAGATGGCAAGGCCGGCTCGAACCGGGACCATATAGGCCGGGGGGAGAAATCCCTTGGTCTGGAGCGTCACTAGCTCGCTATGCGAGATGGAGCATCTCTCCCAATATCCAGGTTGAGGGCTGGAAGGGCGAGAGGAGGAGTCGCGACGGCTGGCCATGGTGGAATGGACCTTTGTCGGATGCGCTCTGATGAACACTCGCGAAGGGGGGAAGATGTGGTTTGGATCTAAATCCTCGTCCCCTTAAATAGGTCAGCTCATTTACGCGGCTAGGGGTGTGGGAAGCGGCCATTATTGGGCGTAGAAGCCAAGGAGCGCAACATCTACAAGAAACCAGACTTTATTCAACAGGTACATGAAATTTGGAGGAGAACCCGCCTTGCAATGCCGAAGACAATCTGCGCGCCGGACTCATCGTCATTGAAGCCTGGTTCGGGGCCTACTGAGGGAGTCCTGGATTAGTGGGTGTCCGGATGGCCGGACTATACCTTCAGCCGGACTCCTGGACTATGAAGATACAAGATTGAAGACTTCGTCCCGTGTCCGGAAGGGACTTTCCTTGGCGTGGAAGGAAAGCTTGGCGACACGGATATGCAGATCTCCTACCATTGTAACCGACTTTGTGTAACCCTAACCCTCTCTGGTGTCTATATAAACCGGAGGGTTTTAGTCCGTAGGACAACATACACAACAACAATCATACCATAGGCTAGCTTCTAGGGTTTAGCCTCTCCGATCTCGTGGTAGATCTACTCTTGTACTACCCATATCATCAATATTAATCAAGCAGGACGTAGGGTTTTACCTCCATCGAGAGGGCCCGAACCTGGGTAAAACTTCATGTCCCTTGCCTCCTGTTACCATCCGGCCTAGACGCATAGTTCGGGACCCCCTACCCGAGATCCGCCGGTTTTGACACCGACACTGCCCTTACTGTCACCGGGAAAGGACACCGCAAGATTGAACCCAAAGCTAAGCACTTCTCCCATTGCAAGAAAGATCAATCTAGTAGGCCAAACCAAACTGATAATTCGAAGAGACGTGCAAAGATAACCAATCATACATAAAAGAATTCAGAGAAGATTCAAATATTGTTGATAGATAGACTTGATCATAAACCCACAATTCATCGATCTCAACAAACACACCGCAAAAATAAGATTACATCAAATAGATCTCCCCAAGAGAGGGGGAGAACATTGTATTGAGATCCAAAAAGAGAGAAGAAGCCATGTAGCTACTAACTATGGACCCGTAGGTCTGAGATAAACTACTCACACTTCATCGGAGGGGCTATGGTGTTGATGTAGAAGCCCTCCGTGATCGATGCCCCCTCCGGCGGAGCTCCGGAACAGGCCCCAAGATGGGATCTCATGGATACAGAAAGTTACGGCGGTGGAATTAGGGTTTTGGCTCCTGCTCTGATCATTTGGGGGTACGTGGATATATATAGGAGGAAGAAGTACGTCGGTGGAGCAACAGGGGGCCCACGAGGGTGGGGGCGCGCCTGGTAGGGTAGGGCGCCCCCCTACCTCGTGGCCTCCTGTTACGTGCCTTGGCGTAGGGTCCAAGTCTCCCGGGTCTTATCTGTTGAGAAAATCACATTCCCAAAGGTTTCATTCCGTTTGGACTCTGTTTGATATTCCTTTTCTTTGAAACCCTAAAACAGGCAAAAAAACAATTCTGGGTTGGGCCTCCGGTTAATAGGTTAGTCCCAAAAATAATATAAAAGTGGATAATAAATCCCAATAATGTCTAAAACAGTAGATAATATAGCATGGAGCAATAAAAAAATTATAGATACGTTGGAGACGTATCACAAGCTCAAGAATAGAGTCACCTAAGCAGCAAAAATTTGCAATAAATAAAGCACTAGGACAAAAACTAATTGGACCATTGGAGGAGTCACATACCAAAGAACAATCCCCCAAAGCAGTTTTGTGAATGGAGCTTTGAGCTAGGAGATCGAAAATGGCAGCAAGATGAGCTAGAACTCGTGCTTGAGCTGGTTGGTGATTTTTTGGGAGGAAGGAGTGTGTGGTGGCTGGAATAAGTGGAGGGGGGCCACCAGGGGCCCACGAAGCAGGGGGCGCGCCCAGGGGGGTAGGGCCTGCCCTGGACCCTCGTGGCCAGGTGCTAGCTCCCCCTGATGTGTTCTCAGTGCCAGATATTCTCAAATATTCTAGAAAAAATTATATTAAATTTTCAGGGCATTTGGAGAACTTTTATTTTTGAGGTATTTTTTATTGCACGGATAATTTAGAAAACTAACAGAAATTACTATTTTTTCTTTATTTAATATAAATAATAGGAAGTAAAAAGAGGGTACAGAGAGTTGTGTTTTCTAAATTCACCCGTCTCATGTTCTTCAAAAGGAATCCACTAACAAGGTTGATCAAGTCTTGTTAACAAACTCATTCCGAATAACATGGAACCGGAGAAATTTCGAATAACACTATATTACCTAAACGGGGATATGCACATCCCCAACAATATGAATATCATATTTCTTCTTGACAGTAGGAAGAGGAAATTCAAAACCTCCAATAGTGATTGTTGAATTTTTTCCAATAGAATTAATACTGTGGACTTGAGGTTATTTCCTCGGAAAGTGTACCGTATGCTCATTACCATTAACATGAAAAGTGACATTGCCCTTGGTGCAATCAATAACGGCCCCTACAATATTCAAAAAGGGTCTTCCAAGAATAATAGACATTCTATCGTCCTTGGGAATATCAAGAATAACAAAGTCCGTTAAAATAGTAACATTTGCAACCACAACAGGCACATCCTCACAAATACCGACAGGTATAGCAGTTGATTTGTCGGCCATTTGCATAGATATTTCAGTAGGTGTCAACTTATTCAAATCAAGTCTACGATATAAAGAGAGAGGCATAATGATAACCCACAAGTATAGGGGATCGCAACAATTTTCGAGGGTAGAGTATTCAACCCAAATTTATTGATTCGACACAAGGGGAGCCAAAGAATATTCTCAAGTATTAGCAGCTGAGTTGTCAATTCAACCACACCTGGAAACTTAATATCTGCAGCAAGGTATTTAGTAGCAAAGTAATATGATAGTAGTGGCAACGATAGAAAAATTAATATTTTTGGTTTTGTAGTGATTGTAACGAAAAAGTAAATAAGCGAAGAACAATATATGAAAAGATCATAGGTATTAGATCGGCGATGGAGAATTATGTCGGATGCGATCGATCATGCAACAGTTATAACATAGGGTGACATATAACTAGCTCCAGTTCATCAATGTAATGTAGGCATGTATTCTGAATATAGTCATACGTGCTTATGGAAAAGAACTTGCATGACATCTTTTGTCCTACCCTCCCATGGCAGCGGGGTCCTATTGGAAACTAAGGGATATTAAGGCCTCCTTTTAATAGAGTACCGGACCAAAGCATTAACACATAGTGAATACATGAACTCCTCAAACTACGGTCATCACTGGTAATGGTCCCGATTATTGTCACTTCGAGGTTAACGAATCATAATACGTAATAGGTGAATATAGACTTGCAAGATAGGATCAAGAACTCATATATATCCATGAAAACATAATAGGTTCAGATCTAAAATCATGGCACTCGGGCCTAGTGATGTCTACAACACAACCTTCTTCTTGTAGACGTTGTTGGGCCTCCAAGTGCAGAGGTTTGTAGGACAGTAGCAAATTTTCCTCAAGTGGATGACCTAAGGTTTATCAATCCGTGGGAGGCGTAGGATGAAGACGGTCTCTCTCAAACAACCCTGCAACCAAATAGCAAAGAGTCTCTTGTGTCCCCACCACACCCAATACAATGGTAAATTGTATAGGAGGTGCCCTAGTTCGGCGAAGAGATGGTGATACAAGTGCAATATGGATAGTAGATATGGGTATTTGTAATCTGAAAAATATAAAAACAGCAAGGTAGCAAGTGGTAAAAGTGAGCACAAATGGTATTGCAATGCTAGGAAACAAGGCCTGGGGTTCATACTTTCACTAGTGCAAGTTCTCTCAACAATAATAACATAATTGGATCATATAACTATCCCTCAACATGCAACAAAGAGTCACTCCAAATTCACTAATAGCGGAGAACAAACAAAGAGATTATTGTAGGGCACTAAACCACCTCAAAGTTATTCTTTCTGATCGATCTATTCAAGAATTCGTACTAGAATAACACCTTAAGACACAAATCAACCAAAACCCTAATGTCACCTAGATACTCCAATGTCACCTCAAGTATCCGTGGGTATGATTATACGATATGCATCACACAATCTCAGATTCATCTATTCAACCAACACAAAGTACTTCAAAGAGTGCCCCAAAGATTCTATCGGAGAGTCAAGACGAAAATGTGTGTCAGCCCCTATGCATAAGTTCACGAGGTCACGGAACCCGCAAGTTGATCACCAAAACATACATCAAGTGGATCACATGGTATCCCATTGTCACCACAGATAAGCACGTGCAAGACATACATCAAGTGTTCTCAAATCCTTAAAGACTCAATCCGATAAGATAACTTCAAAGGGAAAACTCAATTCATCACAAGAGAGTAGAGGGGGAGAAACATTATAAGATCCAACTATAATAGCAAAGCTCGCGATACATCAAGATCGTGCCAAATCAAGAACACGAGAGAGAGAGAGATCAAACACATAGCTACTGGTACATACCCTTAGCCCCAAGGGTGAACTACTCCCTCCTCATCATGGAGAGCGCCGGGATGATGAAGATGGCCACCGGAGAGGGATTCCCCCTTCCGGCAGGGTGCCGGAACGGGTCTAGATTGGTTTTCGGCAGCTATGGAGGCTTCTGGTGGTGGAACTCCCGATCTATCCTGTTCCCCGATGTTTTTAGGGTATATGGACATATATAGGCAAAATAAGTCAGTCAGGGGAGCCACGAGGGGACCACGAGGGTGGGGGCGCACCCAGGGGGGTAGGCGCGCCTCCTTGCCTCGTGGCTGTTGGGGAACATAGTAATTTCAAAAAAAATCCTACGCACACGCAAGATCATGGTGATGCATAGCAACGAGAGGGGAGAGTGTCGTCCATGTACCCTCGTAGACCGTTAAGTGGAAGCGTTATGACAATGCGGTTGATGTAGTCGTACGTCTTCACGATCGACTGATCCTCAACACCGAACGTACGGCACCTCCGCGTTCAGCACACGTTCAGCTCGGTGATGTCCCGCGAACTCACGATCTAGTAGAGCTCGAGGAAGAGTTTCGTTAGCACGACGGCGTGGTGACGATGTTGATGAATGTAGCGACCAGACCTCAAACGGTCCAACCTCTGTGCTCCGGTGTCATCCCTGGATTAGTAATGCTGACACCACACAGTACTTGAAGGATTTATAACAGAGTAGCAATCACACACTTATTACATCGAGTGTCTCAATAGAGAACTTATTACAATAAATATGGCTTAAGGCCATCTAATAACGATAACAGCGGAAGGCTTGGAAGATAAGTGAGTCCATCAACTCCAACGGCATCACTGAGTATAGAACCACGACCTAAAGGCACCTTACTCATCGTCTGATAATTCTGCAACATGAACGTTGTAGCCTGAAACGGGTCAGCACATGGAATATGCTGGCAATGTAACACATAGAGAGCAATGAAGGAATAAATCTATACTACATGCATATTTGGCTGGTGGAAAGCTCTATGGTTACAGTTTTGTGTAAAGCCAATTTTTCCCTACTTCAAAGGTATACATTTTATTTAACTATCATGCTGGTTGTTAAACATTGAGAGTGTAGACACCCTCTCAATCCCAATTAAACATCATCATTAATTAATTAGAGTAACATGATGAGATTCACATGATAATTCAAGTACTAGATACTCAAGTTGTCCATAACCGGGGACACGGCTAACCATGATTAGTTTATACACTCTGCAGAGGTTTGCGCACTTTTCCCCACAAGACTCGATCTCCTCCGTTGGGATTCTCGCACTACATGGTGTTTGAGAAACGGATGACCGAGACATAGTCTTTCAGAAGCGCTAGCACCTTACGATCGGGTAGACCGTTACACCTACTTTCCCCTACATCTGCTAGTCTACCACTGTAAGAGTTCACACAACTTAGTCAACTATGCTAGAGCTCATAGTAGCTTGTGGCTGCACACGGAAGTTTCTAGTATGAATAATCTCATGATCCCTTTGAGCCTGGGTGGCGGTCCAAAAGAAAAACAGGCAATCGCTGGAATACCCAGGTGCCTCAATCCACCCAGATGTGTATTTAAGTTGCCACCTTAGATAAACCATTAGTTTAAGAAACTCACATCTGTCATGGATACACTCACCCAATCCACGTCTACTAGCATAGCATGGCATAATAAGCAAACGTAGAAGTAACTCCCAAAGGTTTGATAATAACAGGTAATAGGTACTACCTCATCTACTTCCCAAACCCACAATTTAATTAGATCCTAATCATGCAATGTGTGAGGATTGATCTAATGCAATAAAAACTGGGTAGTAGGAAGTATGATCAAAGTGTTACTTGCCTTGCTGATGATCTGCAAAACCTAGCGATTCGAAGTAGCAAGCGGCGCACTCCGGGTACTCTATCGCAAACAAACAAGCATACAATAAGTACTCAACTAATGCACAGGTAAAACTCAAATAAGAGATCTATCCAGAAAGTTTAACTTAAGAACTCCGGTTGGCAAAAAGAATCAAATCGAACGAAGCAAAGAAAGACAAACAGCAAAAGAAACAAGCTTCGTTTACTATTCTAGATCTAGGTCAAATTTTACAGAGGCAAAAACTGGTTTGAGTTGATTAAACGGAAAGAGGGTTTCGAGACGAAACTCCAGGCGCTTGAATCGCCTGATTCCGATAAACGAGCGAAAAGTTATACTAGAACGGACATCGGATCAGAAATCGCTATCAGAAAAATCACGGAAAAAATCCGAGAAAAGAAAAACGACGAACAGATTAACGAACGAATGTTCGTTATCTGGATCTAAACGATGAACGCGTTCGTTAAAATGAATGAACGAGTGAATGCTCGCTAATTAACTAAACCGAAAAAACAGATCTATCTAAAAAATGAAACTAAAAAAACCGAAAAAACCTGGAGAAAACCAACGGTTTTCTAAAAAAACCGACGGGCGGTGGTGGTTCGACCTCGTCGGCGGTGGGCTCCGACGGCGGCAGCGGCTAGGGCGGGCGGTGGCTAGGGTTTGGGCAGCGGCGGCTGGGCTGAGGCGGACCGGGTGCGCGCTATATAAAGGCCTCGGCCAGGCGGAGTCCTGGCCGGATACGGCCCGTAGGTCGGTTCGGACTTTTTTTTAAATAATTACGCTCAGGAAAAAAACAAAAGAAATACTAAACCGACTCCAAAAATCCCGAAATAAAATTTCCCTGGCTTCTAAAATCAAGCCGCACAGGATGAACATTTATTTGGGGCCTAAATACAATTTTGAAAAACGTGCATTTTTCCTAAATTCAAATAAAATAGCAAATAAAAGCAAAATAAAATCTTATTTGATTTTATTATTAAATCCTCAATATTTCTTTATTTTTGGGAAAGTCATTTTATTCCCTCTCTCATATTTTGATAATATAAATAATTGAAGATAAAATAAATAAAATCAAATGATCCATTTTTCAAAATTTGAGAAAACTCAAATATGACAATAACGAAATCCCCAACTCTCTCCGAGGGTCCTTGAGTTGCGTAGAATTTTCTTGGATCAACCAAAATGCAATAAAATATTATATGCAAAGATGATCTATTGTATAACATTCCAAATTGAAAATTTGGGATGTTACAAACCTACCCCCTTAAGATGAATCTCGCCCTCGAGATTCAGGTTGACTAGAAAATAGGTGAGGGTGGTCCTTCAGCAGATCTTCCACTCGTTCCCAGGTGACTTCATGCTCGGTGTGGTGGCTCCATTGGACTTTGCAAAACTTGATAACCTTGCTGCGGGTGACTCGGCTGGCATACTCAAGTATCTTGACTGGTTTCTCCTCATAGGTCAAATCACTGTCCAACTGAATCGCTTCCAGCGACACTGTATCTCTCAGCGGTATATCAACCATCTCCGCGTGGCACTTCTTCAACTGGGAAACGTGGAACACGTCGTGAAGTCCTGACAATCCTTCGGGCAATTCCAACTTGTAGGCTACTTCTCCCATACGCTCCAAAACTTTGTATGGTCCTACAAAACATGGCGCTAACTTTCCCTTAACTCCAAAGCGCTTAACTCCTCGAAGTGGAGATACTCGAAGATAAACTCGGTCTCCGACTTCGTACACTGTCTCCTTGCGTTTAGAATCTGCGTAGCTCTTCTACCTGGACCGGGCTACCTTGAGCCTATCGCGAATCAATTTCACCTTCTGTTCAGACTCCTTAATCAAATCTGGTCCAAACAACTGACGGTCTCCAACTTCATCCCACGACAATGGGGTCCTGCACCTCCTTCCGTACAAGGCTTCGAAAGGGGCCATCTTCAAACTGTATTGATAACTGTTGTTGTAAGAGAACTCTGCATATGGCAAATTCTCGTCCCAACTAGATCTATAATCTAGCGCACAAGCTCTCAGCATATCCTCCAAAATCTGATTGACTCTCTCGGTCTGTCCATCTGTTTGCGGATGGAAAGCTGTACTGAACTCTAGCCTGGTACCCAAAGTTTCATGCAACTGATTCCAGAACTTTGAGGTAAACTGGGTTCCTCTATCTGATACAATGCTCCTTGGAACTCCATGCAGACATACGATCCTGGTCATGCATATCTTCGCCAACTTGGCACTAGTATAAGTAGTCTTCACTGGAATGAAATGAGCTACCTTTGTCAAACGATCGACTACAACCCAAATCGAGTCATAGCCTTAACGAGTTCTGGGCAATCCTGTAATAAAATCCATGCCTAACTTATCCCACTTCCATTCGGGTATCAGCAATGGCTGTAGCAATCCCGCTGGCTTCTGATGCTCTGCCTTTACTCTCTGACATACATCACAAACTGCTACATACTCCGCAATATCCTTCTTCATTTCGGTTCACCAGAAAGTATCCTTTAAATCCAAATACATTTTGGTATTTCCTGGGTGAATCGAATATGGTGAATCATGGGCCTCTTGCAGAATTATCTTCCTGATCTGCAGGTCATTACGCACATGAATACGGTCTTCAAACCATAAGGTATCGTGCTCATCCTCACGAAATCCTTTAGCTTTTCCTTTGCTCATTTTCTCCTTAATAGAAGCAATCTCCTTGTGAGTCCTTTGAGCTTCTCTGATCTTATCCATCAAAGTAGACTGAATCTCCAATGCTGCTACATAGCCTCTCGGAACTATCTCCAAACATAGCTCACGAAAATTTTCGGCTAACTCCCTTGGTAAATCTCCCGTCATTAGGATGTTGACATGACTTTTACGGCTCAGCGCATCGGCTACTATGTTAGCCTTTCCAGGATGATAATGCAATCTCATATCATAATCCTTGATGAGCTCCAACCATCTCCTTTGCCTGAGATTTAACTCCTTCTGCGTGAAAATGTACTTCAAACTTTTGTGATCCATGTACACCTCACAATGGTTTCCAATGATAAAATGTCTCCAAGTCTTCAATGCATGCACTACAGCTGCTAACTCCAAATCATGTGTAGCGTAATTCAACTCATGAGGCTTAAGCTGTCGTGAGGCATACGAAACAACTCTTCCTTCCTGCATAAACACTGATCCAAGTCCTTGACGTGAAGCGTCGCAATACATCTCATAAGCCTTGGTCTGGTCTGGCAAAATCAATACTAGTGATGTGACCAAACATTTCTTCAACTCCTGAAAACTGGCCTCACATTCCTTGGTCCATATGAACTTGGTATCCTTCTTCAACAACTCCGTCATAGGCTTCACAATCTTCGAGAAATTTTCAATGAATCTCCACTAAGGCCCCTCCTCTCTTCCACTAAGGCCCATCATGGCCCATCAT
>NC_041392.1:675576856-675583651 GCF_002162155.2 Triticum dicoccoides
GGGGGGTCCGGTAACCCTCGGTACTCCGGTAAAATCCTGATTTCACCTGGAACACTTCCGATATCCAAATATAGGCTTCCAATATATAAATCTTTATGTCTCGACCATTTAGAGACTCCTCGCCATGTCCGTGATCACATCCGGGACTCCGAACTACCTTCGGTACATCAAAACATATAAACTCATAAAATCGATCATCACAGAACTTTAAGCGTGCGGACCCTACGGGTTCGAGAACTATGTAGACATGACCGAGACACGTCTCCGGTCAATAACCAATAGCGGAACCTGGATGCTCATATTGGTTCCTACATATTCTATGAAGATCTTTATCGGTCAAACCGCACAACACTATACGTTGTTCTCTTTGTCATCGGTATGTTACTTGCCCGAGATTCGATCGTCGGTCTCCAATACCTAGTTCAATCTCGTTACCGGCAAGTCTCTTTACTCGTTTTGTAATACATCATCCCGTAACTAACTCATTAGTTATCATGCTTGCAAGGCTTATAGTGATGTGTATTACCGAGAGGGCCCAGAGATACCTCTTCGATAATTGGAGTGACAAATCCTAATCTTGATCTATGCCAACTCAACAAGTACCATCGGAAACACCTGTAGAGCACCTTTATGATCACCCAGTTACGTTGTGACGTTTGGTAGCACACAAAGTGTTTCTCCGGTATTCGGGAGTTGCATAATCTCATAGTCATAAGAACATGTATAAGTCATGAAGAAAGCAATAACAGTAAACAAACGATCAAGTGCTAAGGTAACGGAATGGGTCAAGTCAATCACATCATTCTCCTAATGATGTGATACCGTTTATCAAATGACAACTCATGTCTATGGTTAGGAAACACAACCATCTTTGATTAACGAGATAGTCAAGTAGAGAAATACTAGTGACACTCTGTTTGTCTATGTATTCAGACATGTATTATTTTTCCGGTTTAATACAATTCTAGCATGAATAATAGACATTTATCATGATATAAGGAAATAAATAATAACTTTATTATTGCCTCTAGGGCATATTTCCTTCAGTCTCCCACTTGCACTAGAGTTAATAATCTAGTTCACATCGCCATGTGATTTAACACCAATAGTTCACATCACCATGTGATTAACACCCATAGTTCACATCATCATGTGACCAACACCCAAAGGGTTTACTAGAGTCAATAATCTAGTTCACATCACTATGTGATTAACACCCAAAGAGTACTAAGGTGTGATCATGTTTTGCTTGTGAGAGAATTTTAGTCTATGGGTCTACCACATTCAGATCCGTATGTATTATGCAAATTTCTATGTCAACAATGCTCTGCACGGAGCTACTCTAGCTAATTGCTCCCACTTTCAATATGTATCTAGATTGAGACTTAGAGTCATCTGGATCAGTGTCAAAACTTGCATCGACGTAACCCTTTACGACGAACCTTTTGTCACCTCCATAATCGAGAAACATATCCTTATTCCACTAAGGATAATTTTGACCGTTGTCCAGTGATCTACTCCTAGATCACTATTGTACTCCCTTGCCAAAAACAGTGTAGTGTATACAATAGATCTGGTACGCAGCATGGTATACTTTATAGAACCTATGGCTGAGGCATAGGGAATGACTTTCATTCTCTTTCTATCTTTTGTCGTGGTCGGGCTTTGAGTCTTACTCAATTTCACACCTTGTAACACAGGCAAGAACTCTTTCTTTGAGTGTTCCATTTTGAACTACTTCAAAATCTTGTCAAGGTATGTACTCATTGAAAAAACTTATCAAGCGTCTTGATCTATCTCTATAGATCTTGATGCTCAATATGTAAGCAGCTTCACCGAGGTCTTTTTTGAAAAACTTTTATTCGAGTATCCTTTTATGCTATCCAGAAATTCTATATCATTTCCAATCAGCAATATGTCATACACATATAATATCAGAAATGCTACAGAGCTCCCACTCACTTTCTTGTAAATACAGGCTTCACCGCAAGTCTGTATAAAACTATATGCTTTGATCAACTCATCAAAGCGTATATTCCAACTCCGAGATGCTTGCACCATTCCATATATGGATCGCTGGAGCTTGCACATTTTGTTAGCACCCTTTGGATCGTTAAAACCTTCTGGTTGCATCATATACAACTCTTCTTCCAGAAATCCATTCAGGAATGCAGTTTTGATATCCATTTGCTAGATTTCATCAAATGTGGCAATTTCTAACATGATTCAGACAGACTTAAGCATCTCTACGAGTGAGAAAAAACTCATCGTAGTCAACACTTTGAACTTGTCGAAAACATTTTTTCTACAATTTGAGCTTTGTAGATAGTAACACTACTATCAGTGTCCGTCTTCCTCTTGAAGATCCATTTGTTCTCAATGGCTTGCCGATCATTGAGCAAGTCAACCAAAGTCCATACTTTGTTCTCATACATGGATCCCATCTCAGATTTCATGTCCTTAAACCATTTTGCGGAATCTGGGCTCATCATTGCTTCCTCATAGTTCGTAGGTTCGTTATGGTCAAGCAACATGACCTCCAGAACAGGATTACCGTACCACTCTGGTGCGGACCGTACTCTGGTTGACCTACGAGGTTTGATAGTAACTTGATCTGAAGTTTCATGATCATCATCATTAATCTTCCTCACTAATTGGTGTAGGCATCACTGGAACTAATTTCAGTGATGAACTATTTTCCAATTCGGGAGAAGGTACTATTACCTCATCAAGTTCTATTTTCCTCCCACTCACTTCTTTTGAGAGAAACTCCTTCTCTAGAAAGGATCCACTTTTAGCAACAAAGATCTTGCCTTTGGATCTGTGATAGAAGGTGTACCCAACAGTTTCCTTTGGGTATTCTATGAGGACACATTTCTCTGATTTGGGTTCGAGCTTATCAGGTTGAAACTTTTTCACATAAGCATCGCAGCCCCAAACTTTAAGAAACGACAGCTTAGGTTTCTAGCCAAACCACAGTTCATATGGTGTCGTCTCAATGGATTTAGATGGTGCCCTATTTAATGTGAATGCAGCTGTCTCTAATGCATAACCCCAAAATGATAGCGGTAAATCAGTAAGAGACATCATATATCATACCATATCTAGTAAAGTACGATCACGACGTTCGGACACACCATTGCACTGTGGTGATCCGGGTGGCGTGAGTTGCGAAACTATTCCGCATTGTTTCAAATGTAGACCAAACTCATAACTCAAATATTCTCCTCCATGATCAGATCATAGAAACTTTATTTTCTTGTTATGATGATTTTCAACTTCACTCTAAAATTCTTTGAACTTTTTAAATGTCTCAGACTTATGTTTCATTAAGTAGATATACCCATATCTGCTTAAATCATCTGTGAAGGTGAGAAAATAACGATACCCGCCACGAGCCTCAACATTCATTGGACCACATACATCAGTATGTATGATTTCCAACAAATTAGTTTCTCACTCCATAGTTCTGGAGAACGGCGTTTTAGTCATATTGCCCATGAGGCATGGTTCGCAAGTACCAAGTGATTCATAATCAAGTGATTCCAAAAGTCCATCAGTATGGAGTTTCTTCATGCGCTTTATACCAATATGACCCAAACGGCGGTGCCACAAATAAGTTGCACTACCATTATTAACTTTGCATCTTTTTGCTTCAATATTATGGATATGTGTATCTCTACGACCAACATCCAACGAACCATTTTCATTGGGTGTATGACCATAGAAGGTTTTATTCATGTAAACAAACCAACAATTATTCTCTAACTTAAATGAATATCCGTATTGCAATAAACATGATCAAATCATATTCATGCTCAACGCAAACACCAAATAACATTTATTTAGGTTTAACACTAATCCCAAAAGTATAGGGAGTGTGCGATGATGTTCATATCAATCTTGGAACCACTTCCAACACACATCATCACTTCACCCTTAACTAGTCTCTGTTCATTCTGCAACTCCCGTTTCGAGTTACTACTCTTAGCAACTGAACCAGTATCAAATACCGAGGGGTTGCTATAAACACTAGTAAAGTACACATCAATAACATGTATATCAAATATATCATTGTTCACTTTTCCATCCTTATTATCCGCCAAATACTTGGGGCAGTTCCTCTTCCAGTGACCAGTCCCTTTGCAGTAGAAGCACTTAGTATCAGGCTTAGGTCTAGAGTTGGGCTTCTTCACTTGAGCAACAACTTGCTTGCCATTCTTCTTGAAGTTCCCTGTCTTTCCCTTTGCCTTTTTCTTGAAACTAGTGGTCTTGTTAATCATCAACACTTGATGCTCTTTCTTGATTTCTACCTTCATCGATTTCATAATCATGAAAAGCTCGGGAATCGTTTTCATCATCCCTTGCATATTATAGTTCATCACGAAGTTCTACTAACTTGGTGATGGTGACTAGAGAATTATGTCAATCACTATCTTATTTGGAAGATTAACTTCCACTTGATTCAAGCAATTGTAGTACCCAGACAATCTGAGCACATGCTCACTGCTTGAGCTATTCTCCTCCATCTTGTAGGCAAAGTGCTTGTCAGAGGTCTCATACCTCTCGACACGGGCATGAGTATGAAATACCAATTTCAACTCTTAGAAAATCTTATATGTTCCATGGTGTTCAAAATGTCTTTGAAGCCCCGATTCTAAGCCGTAAAGCATGGTGCACTAAACTATCAAGTAGTCATCATATTGAGCTTGCGAAACATTCATAACGTCTGCATCTGCTCCTGCAATCGGTCTGTTACCTAGCGGTGCATCAAGGACATAATTCTTCTATGCAGCAATGAGGACAATCCTCATATCACGGATCCAATCCACATCATTGCTACTAACATCTTTCAACTTACTTTTTCTCCAGGAACATATAAAAAATAAAATGGAGAAGCTATACGCGAGGAATTGATCTACAACATAGATATGCAAATACTATCAAGACTAAGTTCATGATAAATTTAAAGTTCAATTAATCATATTACTTAAGAACTCCCACTTAGATAGACATCCCTCTAGTCATCTAAATGATCACGTGATCCAAATCAACTAAACCATGACCGATCATCACGTGAAGTGGAGTAGTTTTCAATGGTGAGCATCACTATGTTGATCATATCTACTATATGATTCACGCTCGACCTTTCGGTTTCAGTGTTCCGAGGCCATATCTGCATATGCTAGGCTCGTCATGTTTTTAACCCGAGTATTCTGCGTGTGCAAAACTAGCTTGCACCCGTTTTAGATGGACGTAGAGCTTATCACACCCGATCATCACGTGGTGTCTCGGCACGACGAACTTTGTCAACGGTGCATACTCAGGGAGAACACTTTTATATTAAAATTTAGTGAGAGATCATCTTATAATGCTACCGTCAAACAAGGCAGAATAAGATGCATAAAGGATAAACATCACATGCAATCAATATAAGTGATATGATATGGCCATCATCATCTTGTGCTTGTGATCTCCATCTCCGAAGCACGGTCATGATCACCATCGTCACCGACGCAACACCTTGATCTCCATCGTAGCATCGTTGTCGTCTTGCCAACTATTGCTTCTACGACTATCGCTACCGCTTAGTGATAAAGTAAAGCAATTACAGGGCGATTGCATTGCATACAATAAAGCGACAGCCATATGGCTCCTGCCAGTTGCCGATAACTCCGTTACAAAACATGATCATCTCACACAAAATTATAGCATCATGTCTTGACCATATCACATCACAACATGCCCTGCAAAAACAAGTTAGACATCCTCTACTTTGTTGTTGCAAGTTTTACATGGCTGCTACGGGCTGAGCAAGAACCATTCTTACCTACGCATCAAAACCACAACGATAGTTCGTCAAGTTGGTGCTGTTTTAACCTTCTCAAGGATCAACTAAAGTTGGAGAAACTGACACCCGCCATCCACCTGTGTGCAAAGCACGTCGGTAGAACCAGTCTCGCGTAAGCGTACACGTAATGTCGGTCCAGGCCGCTTCATCCAACAATACCGCCGAACCAAAGTATAACATGCTGGTAAGAAGTATGACTTGTATCGCCCACAACTCACTTGTGTTCTACTCGTGCATATAACATCTACGCATAAAACGAGGCTTGGATGCCACTGTTGGGGAACGTAGTAATTTCAAAAAACATTCCTACGCACACGCAAGATCATGGTGATGCATAGCAACGAGAGGGGAGAGTGTCGCTCACGTACCCTCGTAGACCGTTAAGTGGAAGCGTTATGACAACGCGGTTGATGTAGTCGTACGTCTTCACGATCTATCGATCCTCATCATCGAACGCACGGCACCTCTGCGTTCAGCACACGTTCAACTCGGTGACGTCTCACGAACTCACGATCTAGTAGAGCTCGAGGAAGAGTTTCGTCAGCACGACGGCGTGGTGATGATGTTGATGAAGCTACCGTAGCAGGGCTTCGCCTAAACACCGCTACAGTATGACCGAGGTGGATTATGGTGGAGGGGGGCACCGCACACGGCTGGAGAGATCTCAATGATCAACTTGTGTGTCTAGAGGTGCCCCTGCCCCCGTATATAAAGGAGCAAGGGGGGAGAGGCGGCCGGCCAGGAGGAGGCGCGCCAGGAGGAGTCCTACTCCCACCGGGAGTAGGACTCCCTCCTTTCCTAGTTGGAATAGGAGAAGGGGGAAGGAGGAGGGAGAGAAGAAGGAAAGGGGGGCGCCGCCCCCTCCTTGTCCAATTCAGACTAGAGGGAGAGGGGGCGCGCGGCCTGCCCTGGCAGCCCCTCCTCTCTTCCACTAAGGCCCATCA
>NC_041392.1:675583980-675591884 GCF_002162155.2 Triticum dicoccoides
TAAAATCCCGATTTCACCCGAAACACTTCTGATATCCAAATATAGGCTTACAATATATAAATCTTTATGTCTCGACCATTTCAAGACTCTTCGTCATGTCCGTAATCACATCCGGGACTCCGAACTACCTTCGGTACATCAAAACATATAAACTCATAAAACCGATCGTCACAGAACTTTAAGCGTGCGGACCCTACGGGTTCGAGAACTATGTAGACATGACCGAGACACGTCTTCAGTCAATAACTAATAGCGGAACCTGGATGCTCATATTGGTTCGTACATATTCTACGAAGATCTTTATCGGTCAAACCGCACAACACTATACATTGTTCTCTTTGTCATCGGTATGTTACTTGCCCGAGATTCGATCGTCGGTATCCAATACCTAGTTAAATATCGTTACCGGTAAGTCTCTTTACTTGTTCCGTAATACATCATCCCGTAACTAACTCATTATTTATCATGCTTGCAAGGCTTATAGTGATGTGTATTACCGAGAGGGCCTAGAGATACCTCTTTGATAATCGGAGTGACAAATCCTAATCTTGATCTATGCCAACTCAACAAGTACCATCGGAAACACCTGTAGAGCACCTTTATGATCACCCAGTTACATTGTGACGTTTGGTAGCACACAAAGTGTTTCTCCGGTATTCGGGAGTTGCATAATCTCATAGTCATAAGAACATGTATAAGTCATGAAGAAAGCAATAGCAGCAAACAAACGTTCAAGTGCTAAGCTAATGGAATGGGTCAAGTCAATCACATCATTCTCCTAATGATGTGATCCCGTTTATCAAATGACAACTCATGTCTATGGTTAGGAAACACAACCATCTTTGATTAACGAGCTAGTCAAGTAGAGGCATACTAGTGACAGTCTATTTGTCGATGTATTCACACATGTATTATGTTTCCGGTTTAATACAATTCTAGCATGAATAATAAACATTTAGCATGATATAAGGAAATAAATAATAACTTTATTATTGCCTCTAGGGCATATTTCCTTCAGTGGCCACCTCGAAGCTTCCTTGACTTCAACTCCAAGTCTCCTGGATCACGTTCGTTCCAAAAATCACGCTCCCGAATTCCGTTTGGACTCTGTTTGATATTCTTTTTCTGCGAAACACTGAAACAAGGAAAAAAATAGAAACTGGCACTGGGCTCTGGGTTAATAGGTTAGTCCCAAAAATAATAGTAAAGTGTTTAATAAAGCCCATAAACGTCCAAAGTTGATAATATAATAGCATGGAACAATCAAAAATTATAGATACGTTGGAGACGTATCAAGCACCCCCAAGCTTAATTCCTGCTCGTCCTCGAGTAGGTAAATGATAAAAACAGAATTTTTGATGTGGAATGCTACCTAACATATTTCTCTAAGTAATTCTTCTTTATTGTGGCAAGAATATTCAGATTCATAAGATTCAAGACAAAAGTTTAATATTGACATAGAAATAATAATACTTCAAGCATACTACCTAAGCAATTATGTCTCTTCAAAATAACATGGCCAAAGAAAGTTATCCCTACAAAATCATATAGTCTGGCTATGCTCCATCTTCACCACACAACATATTCAAATCATGCACAACCCTGATGACAAGCCAAGCAATTGTTTCATAATTTTGATGTTCTCAAACTTTTTCAATCTTCACGCAATACATGAGCATGAGCCATGGACATAGCACTATAGGTGGAATAGAATGGTGGTTGTGGAGAAGACAAAAAGGAGAAGATAGTCTCACATCAACTAGGCGTATCAACGGGCTATGGAGATGCCCATTAATATATATCAATGTGAGTGAGTAGGGATTGCCATGCAACGGATGCACTAGAGCTATAAATGTATGAAAGCTCAACAAGAGAAACTAGGTGGGTGTGCATCCAACTTGCTTGCTCACGAAGACCTAGGGCACTTGAGGAGGCCCATTGTTGGAATATACAAGCCAAGTTCTATAATGAAAATTTCCCACTAGTATATGAAAGTGACAAAATAAGAGACTCTCTATCATGAAGATCATGGTGCTACTTTGAAGCACAAGTGTGGAAAAAAGGATAGTAGCATTATCCCTTTATTTTTTTATTTTTTATTTGGCCTTTCTATTTTTTCTTTTTCTTTTTGCCTTTATTTTTTATTTGGCCTTTCTTTTTCTTTTTTTGGCCTTTCCTTTTTTTGGGACAATGCTCTATTAATGATGATCATCACACTTCTATTTGTTTACAACTCAATCATTACAACTCAATACTAGTACAAGATATGACTCTATATGAATGCCTCCAGCGGTGTACTGGGATGTGCAATGAATCAAGAGTGACTTGTATGCAAGAATTATGAACAGTGGCTTTGCCACAAATACGATGTCAACTACATGATCATGCAAAGCAATATGACAATGATGGAGCGTGTCATAGTAAACGGAACGGTGGAAAGTTGCATGGCAATATATCTCAGAATGGCTATGGAAATGCCATGATAGGTAGGTATGGTGGCTGTTTTGAGGAAGGTATATGGTGGGTGTACGATACCGGCGAAAGGTGCGTGGTATTAGAGAGGCTAGCAATGGTGGAAGGGTGAGAGTGTGTATAATCCATGGACTCAACATTAGTCATAAAGAACTCACATACTTATTGCAAAAATCTATTAGTTATCGAAGCAAAGTACTATGTGTCGTGGTTCTAAGACTGACAGTAGAATGGGGGGGGGGTAGGTATGAGGAGGCAAGATCCTAGCTATGGAGTAGTTGTACACACGAGTTTTACGAGTTCAGGCCCTTCTCGAAAGAAGTAACAGCCCTACGTCTTGGTGCCCTGAGGCGGTCGACTGGATTATATGTGTGTGTGTGTGTGTTTACAAAAGATGCGAACTGTTGTGCTTGTGGAGGGGGGTGGCTTATATAGAGTGCGCCAGGACCCCAGCCGGCCCATGTTACAAAGGGTTTAAGGTACATTAAAGGGGAGACGTTACTGGTAACGCTAGTAAATAAAGAGACATAATGACCATTAAAGCTATGAGGTGATGTCCGACCGTTGTGGTCTGGAGTGACCTTAGACCTTCTGGTGGTCGAGTGACAGTCCCTGCGGTCGAGTGACTTCAAGTCTTCCGAGTGGAAGTCCTCATGGTCAAGTGGATGATGACTCCTCTTCGAATGCTTCTGGTTTTAAGGTGACGTCCTAGGGGAGGGTGTCTAGGTCAGGCCTATGACCCTACCCTAGGTACATATCTTCATCATTAGCCCCCGAATGGTTCAGGGTTCGAGTGGAGAAGGAGTTGATAAACTCTTCGAGATTAAGCTTTTGTGCTTCGGAAATGTCTTGTCTAGAGGTCGAATGAACATCCATGATGACTTCAACTGCTTGCTCAATCGCCTTGATCCATTCTTGGTTTTGTCGAGTGAACTTTCATTGTTAAGCTTCGAGTGTTGATATGGGAAAAATCCTCCGTCTGACGGGTTGTTCTGCTGCCTGCAGATTTCGTGGGATTCAAATTTTGGGAAGTGCGCCAGGCGGAGGAGGCCGCAGTAATCGGGATGGATTAGGCAGGCCGCTTCGATCACCGTGCCACCTTTTTCGCCATGTATTGCATGTGCGACTGTTGCGGGATTTGATCGGATCGCCTAGGCCCACGAGTCAGCCACTCGGAAATGACTTCATATTAGGTCTGGGACGGGGGTTTTCGCACAGTGTGTTCCCATTCTTCCCCTTCCTCCTCTGTTTTCTCCACCGCAACTGCCTCCGTTCTCGGTGTCGTCGCTCCGTTCGAACTCGATCCTCTGCCATGGGGAAGGAGAAGACGGTGGCGTTGGAGCGTGCAAAGAAGGTGACGACAAACGCGAAGGGGAAGAAGTCCGGCCGGGGTGGATCTTCTTCGAGGGTCAGCTTGCCGCCGGGCTGGAACCAGGGCGACTGGGTTCGCTCGGCGATCCACCAGGACGACATCAACGATCTGGTCAAGGGGGGATTGATTCCCCACGAATCAGCGCGACTCCCGGGGAACGAGACCGAGCCGCAGCCACAGGAGGGTGAGCGTGTCCTCCTCGCTACTCACGTCGACCGCGGGTTTTCCTTGGCTCCCCACCCTTTCTTTTGAGGTTTCTTGAACTTCTTCGCGGTGCCACTCCACCACTTCACCCCGAACACCATCATGTATCTTGCTGCTTTTGTGTCCATGTGTGAGAGATTCTTGGGCTGTAGGCCACACTGGGGGCTCTTCAAGCACATATTCACCTGCCATTCTCAATCGCTCAAGAAGGCCAACCCGAGTGACGAGAGAACGCAAGTGATTCAGATGTGCGGGGGTCTTGGGATCCAAATGAGGAGTAAGAGTACTTTCCCAGCCATGATCCTTCCTGAGTCGGTTCGAGGGTGGCAGTCGACTTGGTTCTACTGCAAGGACCAGCTGGCTCCAGGTCAGTCGACTGGACTTCCCCCCTTTTCCATGGCCTGAGTGGAGAAGCCCTCTGCTTTGAAAGTGATCCCAGAGGAGAAGGCACAAGTGAAGGTGCTGGTCGATCGAGTAGTTCAACTTGTTCGTGATGGGGTAACCGGTATGGATCTGTTAGAGGTCTTCCTCAAGCGACGCATCCAACCACTTCAAGCCCGTGACCATCTGATGTGGATGTATTCGGGCATCGACGACACCACTCGGATCCATCCAGAGGAGGTCGACGATGCTACATTGGAAGGGTGGCTGAAGAGTATCACTCACAACAAAGACAACCCCAGGGGATCCCGGAGGATTCCTCCACTCAATAACTCATACGAAACTGACAAGGTATGACTCCACATGGTCGAGTGTTTTCTTGATTTATCAAGTTGTTGTCTGCTGTCACCCGACTGCCTCTTGTCTTGTTTGTTGTCTTCTAGGCCCTGACTGAGATGTACTCGATGCCCAACGGGGAGCAGGAGCAGGACCCAGAGGGAGAAGTGAGTGGAGGTGAGAGCGGCGAATGGCGCTCTGATGACGAGGAAGACAAGGACAGCGACGACCCGAGTGATGAAGAAGATGTCAACTCTCCTCCTCGTAGGGAGAAACGATCAAAACTTTCTCACGATCCAGCAAGTGCCCGCGGCAAGGCGACCGCGCAGACTGGGCAGTCATCGAAGCGCCCTCGAACGTCTTCTCCAGCACCGACCGAAAAGGCGTCGAAGCAACCGAAAGTTGCGCCATCCAAACCGCCAAAGGCCTTGACGAAGATCAAAGTGGCCATCCCCATTACTTCCGGGTATTAGTTGGACTTGATTTCTTGCTTTAGTATGAATCTGGATTTGAGTCGATTCATTTTGTTAGACATGACCGACTGAACTTTGAAATTTGTAGTGCCGCTACCTTTGGGACTTCCACTCGCCAGTATGAAGACGAGGACATGGAAGATGCGGTCACCTCCAATCCAGGTATAAACCTCGTGATCTCATTCTCGATTGTATGGTCGATTAACTTCTGGTGACTCATCTGGAGTCGGCTGACTTTTTTGTAGCCCCTCCCAATGTCATTGAGCTTCCGGACGATGACGAGGACGTGCTGCTGAGGCCCAGGAAGAGCAAGAAAACAACAGCTAGCAGGATATCTCGGTCGGAACCGGCAACAGAACCAAGAGTCCAACGGCCCAAAGATGCGAGTAGAGCCTCTGTAACCTTTGCTGTCCCAGTGATGAGTGAGCACCCCGCACCGTCGACTGTACATGTGATTTCTTCAGCCATCCAACCTCATGCCTTGGAGCCCCAAGTTTCTACGTCTGGACCGTCTGTCCCCTTCTTCACCATGTATCATGTTCCGGAAAGCCAGTCGGACGCCGTCGCGGAGGCTATCCGTCAGGCTGGTGTAATGATGGAGCGGATAAAGGCGGTGCACGACAATAGTCAGGCTGCTTACGACACCAGTGCGGCTCTTCGAGCCAATGTACAGGTAAGTTGACTTCTGACTGAACTTACCATGTTAGGATATGCTACCTGAATATTTCCCTTCACACAATCTCTTATTGTCTGCTTTGAATCTGTACACCCACTGGGTGTTTTGTCGTCTGTATTATTTGCACTCTTCCACTTGGTCTGGTCGAGTGAGATCTGAACCAGTGGGGGCACGCTAAGTACACCCACTGGGTGTAGTCCCCGAGACCGCAGTCGAATGCTGGCAGTCGGTTGGGGTCTGAGCAATTTTTTTTAGTCTGGGCAGACTAGCCGAATGGAATCCAAACCAGTGGGGGCACGCCAAGTGCACCCACTGGGTGTAGTCCCCGAGACCGCAGTCGGCTGGGGTCTGAGTACTTTTCTTTTAGTCTTGAAGCTTTATTCACTCGGAAGTAACTAATCTTTGATCTCGTCGATTGATATGTCTTTTACTTACTGCAGAAATCTTGTACCCTCATTTCCAAGTTCGCCGAGTTTGAGGAGAAGCAGAGGCAACTCCACCTTGACCTTGAGCTGGCCCAACAAAACTTGAAGAAGGCTCAAGATGACGTTGCCGGTATGGAAGGTAACAGCCTGTCGACTGCTCATGTCAATCATACTTTAAATTATCCCTCCGATCTTCTGTTTGATCTAAATGTGTATTTTGCAGAGAAAATGAGGCTGGCCCTGGAGAAGAAAGACTTGGACCTTGCAGCTGCGCAGAAAGAGGCTCAAGAGAAGGCTGCCCTTGCTGACCAGAAACTGGCTTCAGTCGGTGTGCTAGAGGAAGAAATCAACAAGCTGAAGTCGTCCCTCACTGAATCCAATCGAGAGGCGACTCATCTGAAGAAAGATAAGGTGGCTCTGACCGACCAGCTGGAAAGCATGGCGCGTAGGAGGAATGATCTGGAAGCTTATTTGAAGGCTCTCGCCAAGAAACTCTTTCTTATGCTCGAAGGTATCCTCTTTTACTCGACTATTTTATTGTTTGCAGGTTAGTCTTGGCCAGTCGACTCATTAACTCCTTGACTGCAGAATTCTGCCAAAACTTTGAAGAGGAGACTGGACAGATCGAGACGGGATTGGACCGAGTCCTTTCTCTAGTCGGCTATGAGGCTGCTATGAATGTGCTTCGACTGGAATCCCGCGTCGCCAGTGTTACAAGTTACCTTGCCCGTCTGAAGGTGGTAGTTTCACGCATTGACTCATCGCTTTGGCCAAGGGCAACACTTCAGAATGATCTCGAGTCTCTGATGGCTCGACTCAATGAGATCCCTGGCCGAGTGCAGGAATGGAAGAAGTCCTCCGCCCACTGCGGTGCTGACGTGGCTCTGTCGCTGGTCAGGCTCCACTTCAGAGAGGCTCGAGAAGAGAAGCTGGCGGCGATCAAGGTCGCCAACACAAAAAGGCACGACTTCCAGTCCTTCATGGAAACTTTCATTGCTGCTGCCACTCGAATCGCAGACATGATCGACTTGGATGAGTTCGTCGAGCCTACCAGTCCACCTCCTGCTGAGTGAACCAACTTGATACTCAAACTTGCTTCAAATTTGCCTCAGTATGCCGAGTGGTTATTGTAATCGTTAAACTCTTTTGGGTCCGACGCCCAAGTACTTTTGTCTTCGTCTTGAGACCTTTGAGATTTTCTTTGATCTTGGTTTATCTTCTGCATGCGCTTGCATTTATCTTCGAGTGGAACTTATTCTTCACTCGGAATATTCTTTGAGATACAACTCTGAGGGGGATATCGCAGTCGGCCTGCACCTCGTCGTTCTTGCGGATAGGGATGGAGCGGACATTGTACTTGTAGCGCAGCTCCATAGAGAGGATTGCAGTCGACCTGCACCTCGTCATCCTTGCGGATAGGGATGGAGCGGACATTGTACTTGTAGCGTAGCTCCGTGGAGAGGATTGCAGTCGACCTACACCTCGTCGTCCTTGCGGATAGGGATGGAGCGGACATTGTACTTGTAGCGTAGCTCTGTGGAGAGGATTGCAGTCGACCTGCACCT
>NC_041392.1:675592038-675592558 GCF_002162155.2 Triticum dicoccoides
CGGATAGGGATGGAGCGGACATTGTACTTGTAGCACAACTCCGTAGAGAGGATTGCAGTCGACCTGCACCTCGTCGTCCTTGCAGATAGGGATGGAGCGGACATTGTACTTGTGGCGTAGCTCCGTGGAGAGGATTGAAGTCGACCTGCACCTCGTCGTCCTTGCGGATAGGGATGGAGCGGACATTGTACTTGTAGCATAGCTCCATGGAGAGGATTGCAGTCGACCTGCACCTCGTCATCCTTGCGGATAGGGATGGTTTTTTAAACTTAAGCGAGCACCGGGCTGCAGCTAAGCTCCCCGAGTGTGGGGTTTTCCCATCACTCAGTAGGATTTTTGAAACTTAGGCGAGCACTGTGCTGCAGCTAAGCCCCCGAGTGTGAGGTTTGCTCATCACTCGGTAGGATTTTTGAAACTTAGGCGAGCATTGGGCTGCAGCTAAGCCCCCGAGTGTGAGGTTTGCTCATCACTCGGTAGGATTTTTGAAACTTAGGCGAGCATTGGGCTGCAGTTAAGCCCT
>NC_041392.1:675593066-675670659 GCF_002162155.2 Triticum dicoccoides
GAGACTTGCTCATCACTCGGTGGGATTTGTTTTAACTTAGGCGAGTACTGGACTGTAGCTAAGCCCCCGAGTGAGATACTTGCTCATCACTCGGTAGGATTTTTTCAACTTAGGCGAGTACTGGACTGCAGCTAAGCCCCCAAGTGAGAGACTTGCTCATCACTCAGCAGGATTTTTTCAACTTAGACGAGTACTGGACTGCAGCTAAGCCTCCGAGTGAGAGACTTGCTCATCACTCGGTAGGATTTTTTTTCAACTTAGGCGAGTACTGGACTGCAGCTAATCCCCCGAGTGAGAGACTTGCTCATCACTCGGTAGGATTTTTTCAACGTAGGCGAAACGGATTCGCAGCTAAGCCACCCACTGGGGGATTTCAGAAACAAACATAAACAACCGACAATCATTTTCATAAGATTGTAAAAACTCTTGTCTTTGATAAACAAACTAAAGGTGCTTCTTATTACATCTCAACTGATTGAGTGTTTAGGTATAAAAGGGGCGGAGCAGCTCCGCATTCCAAGCGCGTGGCTCGTCTTTCTTGTGCTCGACATCGTAGAGGTGGTACGCTCCATTGTGGAGTACTCTGGTGATAACGAAGGGGCCTTCCCAAGAGGGAGAAATCTTGTGTGGTTTTTGCTGATCCACTCGGAGAACCAAGTCTCCCTCTTGAAATGCTCGACCCCTCACGTTTCTGGCATGGAATCAACGTAGGTCTTGCTGATAGATGGTTGATCGTATCAAGGTCATCTCTCTTTCTTCTTCCAAGAGATCAACTGCATCTTGTCGTGCTTGTTCTGCTTCTTCCTCTGAGAAGAGCTCGACTCGAGGTGCATTGTGGAGCAAGTCACTCGGAAGTACAGTTTCAGCTCTGTAAACCAAGAAAAATGCGGTTCTGCCAGTCGACCGATTGGGAGTTGTCCTCAATCCCCACAATACTGATGGAAGTTCGTCGACCCAGGCTCCTCCTACGTGTTTGAGGTCACGCATTAGTCGGGGTTTCAATCCTTTGAGAATCAATCCATTTGCTCTTTCAGCTTGTCCATTCGACTGGGGATGGGCAACTGAGGCATAGTCGACTCGAGTACCTTGTGAAGCATAGAAAGTTCTGAACTCATCAGAGTCGAAGTTCGATCCATTGTCAGTGATGATGCTATGTGGAACACCATATCTGAATGTTTTCTCTCTGATGAAGCTGACAGCAGTGCTGGCATCAACGTTCTTGATAGGCTTGGCCTCAATCCACTTGGTGAACTTGTCGACTGCTACAAGCACATGAGTGAATCCACTCCTACCAGTCCTCAGAGATCCAACCATGTCCAATCCCCAAACAGCAAAGGGCCAGACAAGTGGAATGGTCTTAGGGCCGACGTAGGCTTGTGAGACATGTTGGAGTAAAACTGGCAACCTTCACATCTGTCGACTATTTCTTGTGCCATCTCATTTGCCCACGGCCAGTAAAATCCCTCTTGGTATGCTTTGGCCACAATGGTCCAAGAGGACGCATGATGACCACAGGTCCCCGAGTGGATGTCATTGGGGATCACTCGACCTTCTTCAGGCGTTATGCATTTCTGGCAAACTCCAGTCACACTTTCTCTGAACAACTGTCCTCTTATCATAGTAAAGGCTTTAGATCGACGGACGATCTGTCAAGCCTCTTCTTCATCTTCTGGAAGTTCCCTTCTAAGAATGTATGCGATATATGGTACTGTCCAATTGGGGGTTATGACCAAAACTTCCATGATCAAGTCGACCACGGCTGGAATCTCGATTTCAGTCGGATCGGGGGCACTCTTCGGCTGTGGGGACTCTTCAGTGAAGGGATCTTCTTGAACTGAAGGTGTATGAATATGCTCCAGGAAAACATTGCTGGGAACGACTTCTCTTTTTGAGCCTATCTTTGCCAGATCATCGACCGCTTGATTTTTTCAGTCGAGGGATGTGATGGAGCTCTAATCCCTCAAATCTCTTTTCTAGCTTTCTCACCGCATTGCAATAACCAGTCATAGCTGGGATTCTGACATCCCACTCCTTCATTACTTGATTGACCACCAAATCTGAGTCGCCATAGACCATGAGGTGACGGACGCCGAGTGAAATGGCCATGCACAACCCGTACATAAGTGCCTCATATTTGGCTTCATTGTTGGAGGAGTCAAAGTGAATCTGGAGAACATAGCTGAGTTTGTCACCGTGGGGGGATACCAACACCACCCCAGCACCAGAACCATTGAACATCTTGGACCCATCGAAGAACATGGTCCAATGCTCCGAGTGGATTTGGGCCGGAAGTTGTTGTTCGATCCATTCGACGAGGAAATCAGCTATTGCTTGGGACTTGATGGCCTTCTTTTCCACAAATTTGATGTCCAGGGGAAGGAGTTCAATCGCCCACTTTGCAACTCGACCAGTTGCGTCTCTGTTGTTCAGAATCTCTGATAATGGAGCGTCGTTGACGACTGTAATGGAATGATCAGAGAAGTAGTGTGCAACTTTCTTCGTGGTCATGTAAATCCCATAAACAAGCTTCTGATAATGTGGATATCTTTGTTTCGATGGAGTCAGAACTTCAGAAACATAATATACTGGGCGCTGAACTTTATAGGCTTTTCCTTCTTCTTCCCGCTCGACCATGAGTACTGTACTGACAACTTGTCCAGTGGTTGCAACATAAAGCAGTAAAGGCTCTTTGCTGATTGGCGCAGCAAGCACCGGCTGGGTGGAAAGCAGGGCTTTGAGCTCTGCAAACGCTGCGTCAGCTTCGGGAGTCCACTCGAACTTATCAGATTTCTTCATCAGTCGGTAAAGAGGCAATGCCTTTTCACCGAGGCGAGAAATGAATCGACTCAAGGCGGCCAAACAACCAGTAAGCTTCTGGACATCGTGCACACGCACAGGGCGTTTCATCCGAAGTATAGCACCAACTTTCTATGGGTTAGCGTCAATCCCTCGTTCGGAAACGAGAAAACCGAGTAACTTTCCGCCAGGAACTCCGAATGTGCATTTTGATGGATTAAGCTTGATATCATATCTTCTGAGATTGGCAAAGGTTTCAGCAAGGTCAGCCAATAGGTCGTAACCTTTACGTGACTTGACAATAGTGTCATCCATGTATGCTTCCACATTCCGACTGATTTGAGTGAGCAGACACTTCTGGATCATCCTCATGAATGTGGCTCCGACGTTCTTCAAGCCGAATGGCATAGTGACATAACAAAAGCATCCGAATGGAGTGATGAAAGCCGTTTTTATCTCATCGGGACCATACAGTCGGATCTGATGGTACCCAGAATAGGCGTCCAAAAAAGACAAACGCTCACAACTCGCAGTTGAGTCAACGATTTGGTCGATGCAGGGGAGAGGGAAATGATCTTTCGGGCAGGCCTGATTGATATGCTTGAAGTCAATGCACATGTGAAGTGAGTCGTCCTTCTTGGGGACCATGACAACATTGGCGAGCCACTTGGAGTGGTAGATTTCACAGATGAACTCAGCTGCTAGTAGCCGAGCCACTTCCTCGCCGATTGCTTTTCTCTTCTAGACGGCGGACCGTCGGAGATGTTCCATGACTGGTTTAACCTTTGGGTCGACTCGCAAATGATGCTCAGCCAGTCCCCTGGGTACACCCGACATGTTAGAAGGTTTCCATGCAAAGATGTCCCAGTTCTCACGGAGGAACTGGATGAGCGCTTCTTCCTATTTGCTGTCGAGTGCTGACGAGATATGGGTCAGAGCAGCATTGGGGTCGGTCGGGTGAATATGAATCGGCTTCGTTTCCCCTGACGACTGAAACGCAGAGTCTGTGACAGGCTTCTTGGCTCGCAGCAAATCACTCGGATCTGCATTCTTCTGATACTCTTGCAGTTCTACTACTGCCATCTGTGCATCGGCAATTTTTGAGCCCTTTTGGAAGCACTCTTCCGCCTTCTGCCGATTGCCAATGACAATGATTACTCCTTTAGGCCCGGTAATCTTCAATTTGTGATACACGTAACACGGTCGAGCCATAAAACGTGCGTAAGCGGGCCTACCCAGAATAGCATGGTAAGCACTCTTGAAACCCACTACCTCAAATGTCAACTTTTCCTTGCGGTAATTCTTGGAATCACCGAAAACCACATCAAGGGCGATCTGGCCGAGTGACTGAGCTTTCTTGCCAGGAATAACGCCATGGAAACTCATGTTGCTTTCACTAATCTTGGACATCGGAATGCCCATTCTCTTCAAGGTTTCAACATAAAAGATATTCAGGCCACTGCCACCATTCATCAGCGCTTTAGTCAGTCGAGTGCCTTCAACTACCGGGTCGACCACCAGTGCTTGCCTCCTAGGGTGGCTATATGAGCTGGTTGGTCTGACTGGTCGAATATGATGGTAGTCTAAGACCACTTCAGATAACTGGGTGTTGCAGGAGCAACCATGTTTACTTCCCTGTTAATAACTTTCAACCGGCTTTTGCTTTCAACATCAGCAAAAATCATCAGTGTGGACTTGACATTGGGAAAACCATCATCATCTTCCTCCCTATCCTCACCTCCGTCCGAATCCTTTTCCTTCTCCTTGGGTTTTTTCCCTTGGAACTGCTGGATAAGGAAATGACACTATCGAGTGGTGTGTTTAGGGTAAATGATGTTCCCCTCTTCATATTTTTTGGTATGAATATGCCATGGTAAGTCCATCACATCATTCCCATCTTTATCCTTAACTTTTTTGGGAGCCCAGGGCCCCTTGGGCTTTCCTTTGAACTTTCCTTGGGTAACAGCTAAAGCTTCACCAGGAGCATCTGGTTCAGCCTTTCGCTTTTGTTTCCGACTAGAATTCCCTCCTCCGGTTTCTTGGGCGACTGTTTTGTGCTTGCCACTCCGGAGTCGGTCTTCCTCTTCACCATTAGCATATTTGGTGGCAATCTCCATCATCCGAGTCAGAGTCATATCTCCTGACCGACCAAATTTCAGATTCAAATCCCGATACTTAACGCCTTCCTTGTAGGCACAAATTGCTTGGTGATCTGACACATTCTCCACTGTTTGGTGCAGTGTGATCCATCTCTGGATATAATCCCTCAAGATTTCATTCGGTTTCTGGACACAGCACTGCAATTCTGTCAACCCTTTTGGCCTTTTGCAAGTGCCTTCAAAGGTCCTAACAAACACTCGAGCAAGTTCTTCCCAACTATATATACTGCCAGGAGTCAACTAATTCAACCACACTCCGGCTGAGCCCTCCAACATCAAGGGGAGGTGCTTCATAGCCACATCATCATTGCCGCCACCAATCTGCACAGCCACTCGGTAGTCCTCAAGCCAAGTGTCTGGCTTGGACTCACCGGTGAACTTGCTGACTCCAGTCGCTAACCTGAAGTTGGGAGGAATCACTGCTGCTCTGATGGCTCTGCTGAAACACTCGGGTCCTGAAACGTGCACCCTGCTTCCAGTCGGATGATCTCTATCGTGGCCTTCTCTGTGAGCCCTGTTCCTATCCACTAGACCTTGAACGAGGATAGGTCTTGCATCAAAGCCTAGCTCTCTGGGGTCGACTGGAATTTGATAACCCACAAGAATAGGGGATCGCAACAGCTTTCGAGGGTAAAGTATTCAACCCAAATTTATTGATTCAACACAAGGGGGGCCAAAGAATACTCTCAGATATTAGCAACTGAGTTTTCAATTCAACCACACCTGGAAACTTAATATCTGCAGCAAAGTATTTAGTAGCAAAGCAATATGATAGTAGTGGTAACGGTAGAAAAAGGTAACAGTAGTAAAAGTAATGTTTTTGGTATTTTGTAGTGATGATAGCAATAGCAACGAGAAAGTAAATAAGCGAAGAACAATATATGGAAAGCTCGTAGGCAATGGATCAGTGATGGAGAATTATGCCGGATGTGGTTCCTCATGTAATAGTCATAACCTAGGGTGACATAGAACTAGGTCCAGTTCATTGATATAATGTAGGCATGTATTCCGAATATAGTCATACGTGCTTATGGAAAAGAACTTGCATGACATATTTTGTCCTACCCTCCCGTGGCAGCGGGGTCCTTACGGAAAATAAGGGATATTAAGGCCTCCTTTTAATAGAGAACCAGAACAAAGCATTAACACATAGTGAATACATGAACTCCTCAAACTACGGTCATCACCGGTAAGTATCCCGATTATTGTCACTTCGGGGTTAACAAATCATAACACATAATAGGTGACTATAGACTTGCAAGATAGGATCAAGAACACTCATATATTGATGAAAACATAATAGGTTCAGATCTGAAATCATGACACTCGGACCCTAGTGACAAGCATTAAGCATAGCAAAGTCATAGCAACATCAATCTCAGAACATAGTGGACACTAGGGATCAAACCCTAACAAAACTAACTCGATTACATGATAGATCCCATCCAACCCATCACCGTCCAGCAAGCCTACAATGGAATTAGTCACGCATGGCGGTGAGCATCATGAAATTGGTGATGGAGGATGGTTGATGATGATGATGGTGACGGATTCCCCTCTCTGAAGCCCCGAACGGACTCCAGATCAGCCCTCCCGAGAGGTTTTAGGGCTTGGCGGCGGCTCCATATCGTAAAACGCGATGATTTCTTCTCTCTCATCGAAACTCAATATATGGAGGTGGAGTTGGAGTCGGAGAGGCAACAGGGGGCCCACGAGGTAGGGGGGCGCGCCCCCACCCTCGTGGAGAGACGGTGGGCCCCCTGGACTTCATCTTTGGCAGGTATTTTTCTTATTTTCTGAAAAGTGGCTCTGTGAAGTTTCAGGTCATTCCGAGAACGTTTGCTCCTGCACAAAAATAACACCATGGTAATTTTGCTGAAAATAGCGTCAGTCCGGGTTAGTTCCATTCAAATCATGCAAGTTAGAGTCCAAAACAAGGGCAAAAGTGTTTGGAAAAGTAGATACATTGGAGACGTATCAACTCCCCCAAGCTTAAACCTTTGCTTGTCCTCAAGCAATTCAGTTGACAAACTGAAAGTGATAAATAAAAACTTTTACAAACTCTGTTTGCTCTTGTTGTTGTAAATATGTAAAGCCAGCATTCAAGTTTTCAGCAAAGATTATAACTAACCACATTCGCAATAACGCATAGGTCTCAAGTTTACTCATATCAATAGCATAATCAACTAGCGAGCCATAATAATAAATCTCGGATGACAACACTTTCTCAAAACAATCATAATATGATATAACAAGATGGTATCTCGCTAGCCCTTTCTAATACCGCAAAAAATAAATGCAGAGCACCTTTAAAGACCAAGGACTGACTAGACATTGTAATTCATGGTAAAAGAGATCCAGTCAAGTCATACTCAATATAAACTAATAGTAATGAATGTAAATGACAGGAGTGCTCTCCAACTGGTGCTTTTTAATAAGAGGATGATGACTCAGCATAAAAGTAAATTGATAGGCCCTTCGCAGAGGGAAGAAGGGATTTGTAGAGGTGCCAGAGCTCAGTTTTGAAATAGAGGTGAATAATATTTTGAGCGGTATACTTTCATTGTCAACATAACAACCAAGAGATGGCGATATCTTCCATGCTACACACATTATAGGCGGTTCCCAAACAGAATGGTAAAGTTTATACTCCCCCTTCCACCAACAAGCTTCAATCCATGGCTTGCTCAAAACAACGAGTGCCTCCAACTAACAAGAGTCCCAGGGGGAGTTTTGTTTGCAATTATTTTGATTTAGTTTGCATAAAGCATGGGACTGGGCATCTCGGTGACCAGCCATTTATCTCACGAGTGAGGAGCGGAGTCCACTCCTCTTGAGAATAACCCACCTAACATGGAAGATACAGACAGCCCTAGTTGATACATGAGCTATTCGAGCATACAAAACAGGATATTTATTTAAAGGTTTAGAGTTTGGCACATACAAATTTACTTGGAACGGCAGGTAGATACCGTATATAGGTAGGTATAGTGGACACATGTGGAATAATTTTGGGGTTTAAGGGATTGGATGCACAAGCAGTATTCCCGCTTAGTACAGGTGAAGGCTAGCAAAAGACTAGGAAGTGACCAGCTAGAGAGCGACAACAGTCATGAACATGTATTAAAATTAATCAACACCGAATGCAAGCATGAGTAGGATATAATCCACCATGAACATAAATATCATGAAGGCTATGTTGATTTTGTTTCAACTACATGCGTGAACATGTGCCAAGTCAACTCACTTAAATCATTCAGAGGAGGACACCACCCTATCATACCACATCATAACCATTTTAATAGCATGTTGGCACGCAAGTAAACCATTATAACTCATAGCTAATCAAGCATGGCATAAGAAACTATGATCTCTAGTTGTCATTGCAAACATGTTTATTCATAATAGGCTGAATCAGGAACGATGAACTAATCATATTTACAAAAACAAAAGAGGTCGAGTTCATACCAGCTTTTCTCATCTCAGTCAATCCATCATATATCGTCATAATTGCCTTTCACTTGCACGACTGAATGATGTGAATAATAATAATAATAATAATAGTGCACGTGCATTGGACTAAGCTGGAATCTGCAGGCATTCAATAAACAGGAGAAGACAAGGCAATATGGGCTCTTTTTGTTAGATCAACAATAATGCATATAAGAGCCACTTCAAAAGTTTAATTATGGTCTTCTCCTATTGACCCCTAAAGAAAAGAAAAGAAATAAAACTATCTACACGAGAAAGCTCCCAACAAGCAAAAGAAGAACAAGAAATATTTTTGGGTTTTATTTTTAATCACTACTACAAGCATGGAAATTAAACTGATTAAAAGCTACAACTAATTTTTTTGGTTTTTCTTAAGGTTTATTAAACACACAAGAAGAAAGCATAAAAAGGAAAATAAACTATCATGGATGATACAATGAAAAAGTATGAGCACCGACATCTAGCAATGAGTGTGTGAATGTAAATGTAATGTCGGTGGCAAATACGTACTCCCCCAAGCTTAGGCTTTTGGCCTAAGTTGGTCTATGGCCACGGCTGGCCTGGCGGATATCCATAATAGTAGTTGGGGTCGTACTGTGATGCAGCGGCTATCGCCTGCTGAGCTGCAGCATGGCGACGAGTGGCCTCCTCTCTCCTCTCGTACTCATCTGCCTCCTCTCTGGTAATAGTATATCCTCCTCTTGCCTGATAATCAAAGAAGGCAGGAGCAGGGAGAGTAATACGGACAACATGGCGTCTGTCAAAGATTAGTCGGTACTGGAGACGTGATTCATTCCTCTCAACAAACTGGTGATGAACCATAGCAATAAAGTCTAGGTAAGCAGGTGGTAATTCAATATCATCTTTGCGTATGTATATACCAAGAAAATTAGCTATGCGGGTTGCATAAATTCCTCCAAAGAAATCTCCATTATATCTATTAAGGTGCAACCTACGTGCAACAATGTCTCCCAAATTATATGATTGGTCTCCTAACACAGCACTCCTAAGAATACTGAGATCGGGGACACACATGTGACATGCCTCATCTTTACCATTAATGCATCTACCTATGAAGAGAGCAAAATAATGTATAGCAGGAAAGTGAATACTCCCTATGGTAGCTTGTGTAATATCTCTAGATTCTCCCACAGTTATGCTAGCAAGAAAATCTCTAATTTCAGATTTGCGAGGATCCCTTATACTACCCCATTGTGGAAGTTTGCATGCAGTGGTGAAATCCTCTAAGTCCATAGTGTAAGATTTATCATAAAGATCAAACAGGACAGTTGGAGAATTACGTGAAGTTGAAAATTCAAACCTCCTCATGAAGGTACTGGAGGTTGTGATACTGGATGCACTTCTCCTCCTCGAAGCTCACGAGATCGGCGTTATGCAAATATGCGTTAAATTCTTCTTTAATTCCTGCTCGATCCATAAAGTTCTCAGAAGGCCATTCACAAGGACGCACTGGAGCGTTTCTTGGTGGCTCTTCATCAGCATGACGCATTGCAAGCCTGGGTCCTTGCTTCCTTGAGGTACCACCTTGGAACATTTTCCTACGCATTTTTCTTCCTCTGAAAAATTCTGAAAAAAATTAGTAACTTCAAAGTAAAAGTAAATCAAACTCAATAATATTGATAGCAACTACTCCTACAAGTGCGTAGGGCCTATATCATGCATCAAAACTACTTGTGACCATATCAATTTGACATGCAATCTCAAGAACAGGGTCACCTATGCAACACAAATTTGCAATGAATAAAGAACTAGAACAAAAACTAATTGGACCAATGGAGGAGTCACATACCAAGGAACAATCTCCCCAAGCAGTGTTGTGACAGGTGCTTTGAGCAAGGAGATCGAAAATGGCAGCAAAACAAGCTAGAACTTGTGCTTGAGCGGGTTATTTGTGTTTGTGGGAGGAAGATGAAGTGTGTGGGTGAAGGAATAAGTTGAGGAGGGCCACCATGAGCCCATGAGGCAGGGGGGCGCGCCCTCCACCCTCGTGGGCAGGTGGTTGACCCCCCTGGTGTGTTCTCAGTTCCATAAATCCTCAAATATTCTAGAAAAAATCATATTTAAATTTCAGGGCATTTGGGGAACTTTTATTATTGTGGTATTTTTATATTGCATGGATAATCAGATAATAGACAAAAAATATTTATTTTTATTTTATTTAATATAAATAACAGAAAGTAAAAGTGGGGTACAGAAGGTTGTGCCTTCTAGTTTCATCCATCTCATGATCATCAAAAGGAATCCACTAACAAGGTTGATCAAGTCTTGTTAACGAACTCATTCCGAATAACATGGAACCGGAGAAATTTCTAATAACACTATGTTACCTCAACGGGGATATGTACATCCCCAATAATAAGAATATCATATTTCTTCTTGACAGTAGGAAGAGGAAAATCAAAACCTCCAAATATAATCGATGGAATTTTTCCAATAGAGTCGATACTATGAACTTGAGGTTGTTTCCTCGGAAAGTGTACCGTATGCTCATTACCATTAACATGAAAAGTGACATTGCCTTTAGTGCAATCAATAACAGCCTCTGCAGTATTCAAAAAGGGTCTTCCAAGAATAATAGACATATTATCGTCCTCGGGAATATCAAGAATAACAAAAGTCCGTTAAAATAGTAATGTTTGCAACTATAACAGGCACATCCTCACAAATACCGACAGGTATAGCAGTTGGTTTATCAGCCATTTGCAAAGATATTTCAGTAGGTGTCAACTTATTCAAATCAAGCCTACGATATAAAGAGAGAGGCATAACACTAACACCGGCTCCAAGATCACATAAAGCAGTTTTAACATAGTTTCTTTTAATAGAGCATGGTATAGTGGGTACTCCTGGATCTCCAAGTTTCTTTGGTATTCCACCCTTAAAAGTATAATTAGCAAGCATGGTGGAAATTTCATCTTCCAGTATCTTTCTTTTATTTGTAATAATATCTTTCATGTACTTAGTATAAGGATTGGTTTTAAGCATATCAGTTAATCGCATACGTAAAAAGATAGGTCTAATCATTTCAGCAAAGCGCTCAAAATCCTCATCATCCTTTTCCTTGGATGGTTTGGGAGGAAAAGGCATGGGTTTCTAAACCCAAGGCTCTCTTTCTTTACCATGTTTCCTAGCAACAAAATCTTTCTTATCATAATGTTGATTCTTTGATTGTGGGTTATCAAGATCAACAGCAGGTTCAATTTATATATCATTATCATTACTCGGTTGAGCATCATCATGAACATTATCATTAACATTACCACTAGTTTCAGGTTCATTACCAGATTGAGTTTCAGCATCAAAAATAGAAATATCATTTGGATTCTCAGGTGTTTCAGTAATAGGATCACTAGAAGCATGCAAAGTCCTATCATCTTTATTTTTGTTCTTTTTAGAAGAACTAGGTGCATCTACATTATTTCTTTGAGAATCTTGCTCAATTCTCTTAGGGTGGCCTTCATGATACAAAGGTTCCTGAGTCATTCTACCAATTCTTGTAGCCACGCTAATAGCAAAGTCATTATTCTTACTATTCAATTCATTGAGCAAATCATTTTGAGCTTTAAGTACTTTTTCTACTTGAGTGGTAACCATAGAAGCATGTTTACTAATAAGTTTAAGTTCACCTTTAACATTAGCCATATAATGACCCAAGTGTTCAAGCATATTTGAATTGTATTTCAATTGTCTACCAAAATAAGCATTAAAATCTTCTTGCTTAGCCATAAATTTATCAAACTCATCTAAGCATGGGCTAGCAAACTTAGTAAATGGGATAACAGCTTTATCATATCTATAGAGAGAATTTACCTTTACTACCTGTGTCGGGTTATCAAGACCATGAGTTTCTTCAATAGGTAAAGGATTAAGATTATATGTTTCTTCAACACGAGGTAAATTAAGACCATGTATTTCTTCAATAAGAGGTAAATTCTTAACATCTTCAGCTTTAATACCTTTCTCTTCCATAGATTTATTTGCCTCTTGCATATCTTCAGGACTGAGAAATAGAATACCCCTCTTCTTCGGAGTTGGTTTACGAATAGGCTCAGGAATTGGCTCCGGAGGTGTCCAATTATTTTCATTTGTCAACATATTATTCAATAGAATTTCAGCTTCATCCGGTGTTCTTTCCCTGAAAACAGAACCAGCACAACTATCCAGGTAATCTCTGGAGGCATCGGTTAGTCCATTATAAAAGATATCAAGTATTTCATTTTTCTTAAGAGGATGATCAGGCAAAGCATTAAGTAATTTGAGAAGCCTCCACCAAGCTTGTGGGAGACTCTCTTCTTCAATTTGCACAAAATTATATATATATCCCTTAAAGCAGCTTGTTTCTTATGAGCAGGGAAATATTTAGCAGAGAAGTAATAAATCATATCCTGGGGACTATGCACACAAACAGGATCAAGAGAATTAAACCATATCTTAGCATCACCCTTTAATGAGAACGGAAATATTTTAAGGATGTAAAAGTAACGAGTTCTCTCATCTTTAGTAAACAGGGTAGCTATATCATTTAATTTAGTAAGATGTGCCACAACAGTTTCAGATTCATAACCATGAAAAGGATCAGATTCAACCACAGTAATTATATCAGGATCAACAGAGAATTCATAATCCTCATCAGTAACAAAGATAGGTGAAGTAGCAAAAGCAGGGTCAGGTTTCATTCTAGCATTTAAAGATTGCTTTCTCCATTTAGCCAATAATCTTTTGAGTTCAGTTCTATTTTGGCACGCTAAAATAGCTAAGGAAGCTTCTTGATCAAAGACATAACCCTTAGGAATAACAAGTGATTCTCCATCATCACTTTCATCAGTATCATCAGATTCAATATTTTCAATCTCTCTAGCCCTAGCAAGTTGTTCATCGAGATAATCACTAAGTGGCATAGTAGTATCAGGCATAGAGGTAGTTTCATCATAGGTATCATGCATAGCAGAAGTGGCATCATCAATAACATGCGACATATCAGAACGAATAGCAGAAGCAGGTGTAGGTGTCGCAAACTTACTCATAATAGAAGGTGAATCAAGTGCAGAGCTAGATGGCAGTTCCTTACCTCCCCTCGTAGTTGAGGGATAGATCTTGGTTTTTGGATCTCTCAAGTTCTTCATAATGATAAGCAGATATATATCCCAAGTGACTCAAAGAATAGAGCTATGCTCCCCGGCAACGGCGCCAGAAAATAGTCTTGATAACCCACAAGTATAGGGGATTGCAACAGTTTTCGAGGGTATAGTATTCAACCCAAATTTATTGATTCGACACAAGGGGAGCCAAAGAATACTCTCAGGTATTAGCAGCTGAGTTGTCAATTCAACCACACCTGGAACTGCAGCAAAGCATTTAGTAGCAAAGTAATATGATAGTAGTGATAACGGTAGCAAAAGGTAACAGTAGTAAAAGTAATGTTTTGGGTATTTTGTAGTGATGATAGCAATAGCAACGGGAAAGTAAATAAGCGAAGAACAATATATGGAAAGCCCGTAGGCAATGGATCAGTGATGGGGAATTATGCCCGATGCGGTTCATCATGTAACAGTCATAACCTAGGGTGACACAGAACTAGCTCCAGTTCATTGATATAATGTAGGCATGTATTCCGAACATAGTCATACGTGCTTATGGGAAAGAACTTGCATGACATCTTTTGTCCTACCCTCTCGTGGCAGCGGGGTCCTTACAGAAACTAAGGGATATTAAGGCCTCCTTTTAATAGAGAACCGGAACAAAGCATTAACACATATTGAATACATGAACTCCTCAAACTACGTTCATCGCCGGCAAGTATCCCGATTATTGTCACTTCGGGGTTAACGGATCATAACACATAATGGGTGACTATAGACTTGCAAGATAGGATCAAGAACACTCATATATTGATGAAAACTTAATAGGTTCAGATCTGAAATCATGGAACTCGGGCCCTAGTGACAAGCATTAAGCATAGCAAAGTCATAGCAACCTCAATCTCAGAACAAAGTGGACACTAGGGATCAAACCCTAACAAAACTAACTCGATTACATGATAGATCCCATCCAACCCATCACCGTCCAGCAAGCCTACGATGGAATTACTCACGCACGGCGGTGAGCATCATGAAATTGGTGATGGAGGATGGTTGATGATGACGATGGTGACGGATTCCCCTCTCCGGAGCCCCGAACGGACTCCAGATAAGCCCTCCCGAGAGGTTTTAGGGCTTGGCGGCGGCTCCGTATTGTAAAACGCGATGATTTCTTCTCTCTCATCGAAACTCAATATATGGAGGTGGAGTTGGAGTCGGAGAGGCAACAGGGGGCCCACGAGGTAGGGGGGCGCGCCCCCACCCTCGTGGAGAGATGGTGGGCCCCCTGGCCTTCATCTTCGGCAGGTATTTTTCTTATTTTCTGAAAAGTGGCTCCGTGAAGTTTCAGGTCATTCCGAGAACGTTTGCTCCTGCACATAAATAACACCATGGTAATTCTGCTGAAAACAACATCAGTCCGGGTTAGTTCCATTCAAATCATGCAAGTTAGAGTCCAAAACAAGGGCAAAAGTATTTGGAAAAGTAGATACGTTGGAGACGTATCAGAATTCTTCGTTTGCCGCTGTGGGGGCACCTGTCATCTTGTCGCCGAGGCACGTATGACCCACTCCTTGGAGGAGGCGTGGGCACTCGACGACGGTCATCGTGGTTGAGTCGATAATCATACTGCTCGCGGTTCCTGTATTGATCTTGCTGGTGCCCACGTTCCTCACGCCGCAGAGGCGATCTTGGGCTATGAGCAGATTGGACTGTGTCTGCCACCATAGATCTGCTATGAATCCTATTCCACGACTGAGATACTGTTGTATTCTGTTCTCCCGCTGCCCGGAGCAAAGCTCGGATCTGCATCAAACCTCGGCCAGCTTCTGACTGGGAAAGTTGAATTGACTCTTCTATTCGAGCTGCAGCTGTGAGATTCTGAATTGGAGTTTGGTATACCTGAGTCGGAGGCAGAAAAAGTCATCGTCGACTGGATTCAGGAATTTGCTGCCGAGCACGCTCGTCGAGTGCGCGCTGGAGGTTCTCCAATTGACTGCGCTCAGCCAAGTTGGCCAGGCGCGCCTCCTCCATGGCCTGGGCCTTGGGTGTTTCTCCAATGATAGGAGTGTGAAGTGCATCTGAGGGAGTCCTGGATTAGGGGGTATCCGGACAGCCGGATTATATCCTTTGGTCGGACTGTTGGACTATGAAGATACAAGATTGAAGACTTCGTCCCTGTCTGGATGGGACTCTCCTTGGCATGGAAGGCAAGCTTGGCAATACAGATATTTAGATCTCCTTCCTTGTAACCGACTCTATGTAACCCTAGCCCCCTCCGGTGTCTATATAAACCGGAGGGTTTTAGTTCGTAGGACAACATACAATCATACCATAGGCTAGCTTCTAGGGTTTAGCCTCTCTGATCTCGTGGTAGATCAACTCTTGTACTACTCATATTATCAAGAATAATCAAGCAGGACGTAGGGTTTTACCTCCATCAAGAGGGCCCGAACGTGGGTAAAACATCTTGTCCCTTGCCTCCTGTTACCAAGCAGGACGCACAGTTCGGGACCCCCTACCCGAGATCCGCCGGTTTTGACACCGACATTGGTGCTTTCACTGAGAGTTCCTCTGTGTCGTCATCATTAGGCTTGATGGCTCCTTCGATCATCGATAGCGATGCAGTCCAGGGTGAGACTTTTCTCCCTGGACAGATCTTTGTATTTGGCGGCTTCACACTACGGGCCAACTCGCTTGGCCATCTGGAGCAGATCGAGAGTTACGCCCCTGGCCACCAGTTCAGGTTTGGAAGCTTAAACTACATGACCGACATCTGCGGAGACTTGATCCTCAACGGATTCGAGCCCCTGCCGAGTGAGCTACACGGTCACGATGAGCATGAGTTAGCTCTACCATCGGACAGTGTTTAGGAGACCGCACCGGCAACCGCTCCGACCCTCAATTCGGAGCCAATTGCGCCATCCATGGACGGGTGGATAGAACCCGCCACGGAGGCCGTATTCTCAGCGGCAATCAGGCCGAGTATCAACCTTACCCTTCACGGGAGCCGTGACGCCAAACTGCCGGATGCTTCCCCGGCCACGGACTCCGAACTGCATGCGCCCGTGCCTATCGAATCCGACTGGGCACCGATCATGGAGTTCACTTCCGCGGATATCTTTCAGCACTCGCCCTTCGGCGACATATTGAACTCATTAAGGTCTCTCTTCTTGTCAAGAGAGTCCTGGCCGAACTATGTCCGGCAGGATTGGGATGCGGATGACGAAGAAATTCGTCGCCCACCCACCACCCACTTAGTAGCCACTGTTGACGATTTGACCGACACACTCGACTTCGACTCCAAAGACATCGATGGTATGGACGACGATGCGGGAGACGAACAGGAACCACTGCCCATAGGGCACTGGACAGCCACCTCATCATATGATGTATACATGGTGGACACACCCAAAGAAGGCAATGGCGACGGGACAACAGAGGATGACCCCTCCAAGAAGCAACCCAAGCGCCGACGTCAGCGGCACCGCTCTATGTCTCGCCAAAGCAAAAGCGGTGATACCGGCACAGGAGATAATAGCACTCCGAACAGTGTCGAAGATGACAACAATCCCCTCCAGCAAGATTTAGAGCAGGAGGATGGAGAAGCCAGCCCTCCCGAGAGAGCGGCAGATGGAGAGGCGGAGGATGATAATTACATGCCTCCCTCCGAAGACGAGGAAAGCCTCGACGATGACGAATTTGTCATGCCTGAGGATCCCGCCGAGCAAGAGAGCTTCAAGCGCCGGCTTATAGCCACGACAAATATCCTTAAGAAAAAGCAACAGCAGCTTCAAGCTGATCAAGATTTGCTAGCTGACAGATGGACTGAAGTCCTCGCGGCCGAGGAATATGAACTCGAACGCCCCTCCAAGAGTTACCCAAAGCGCAGGTTGCTACCCCGACTGGAGGAGGAAGCATTAAAACCTACATCTCCAGCGTATGACGCGGCTGATCGGCCACCTCGTGGCCGCGATAGAGAGGCATTTCAGCCAAAAGCTCAGCCCGCACCACGACGCCACTCAAATAAAAATGTCAAGGCACGGGGAAACATGCTAGACCCGTGAGACGTATTGGAGGACAAAGCAAAACACGCAAGATCGATCTACGGATCACGACGGCGCGCCACTACGCGAGACAATAACCGTCACGTCGGATACAGTAAAAGTAAATTCGGCCGGGCCGAATACAGCGGACAAGACTCATTCGAGCTGCGTCACGACATAGCCCACTACAGAGGCGCCGCACACCCCATATGCTTCACAGACGAAGTAATGGATCACCAAATCCCAGAGGGTTTCAAACCTGTAAATATCGAATCATACGACGGCACAACAGATCCTGCGGTATGTATCGAGGACTTCCTCCTGCACATCCACATGGCCTGCGGTGATGATCTACACGCCATCAAATACCTCCCACTCAAGCTCAAAGGACCAGCTCGGCATTGTCTCAACAGCCTGCCAACAAAATCCATTGGCTGTTCGGAAGATCTGGAAGCCTCATTCCTCGACAACTTCCAGGGCACTTATGTGTGACCACCAGATGCCGATGACTTGAGCCACATAATTCAGCAGCCAGAGGAATCGGCCAGGCAATTCTGGACACGGTTCCTGATAAAGAAAAATCAAATCGTCGACTGTACGGATGCAGAGGCCCTAGCAGCTTTTAAGCACAACATCCGCGACGAGTGGCTCGCCCGGCACCTTGGCCAGGAAAAGCCAAAATCTATGGCAGCCCTCACGACACTCATGACCCTCTTTTGCGCGGGAGAAGACAGCTGGCTGGCTCGCAGCAATAACATATCAAAGAACCACGGTACTTCAGATACCAAGGATAGCAATGGCAGGTCACGCCGCAACAAACATAAGCGTCGCGTCAATAGCGACAATACCGAGGATACGACAGTCAATGCCGGATTCAGAGGCTCTAAACCCGGTCAGCGGAAAAAGCCATTCAAAAGAAGCACTCCTGGCCCGTCCAGTTTGGACCGTATACTTGATTGCTCGTGCCAAATACATGGCACCCCCGACAAGCCAGCCAACCACACCAACAGGGAATGTTGGGTGTTCAAGCAGGCAGGCAAGTTAAACGCCGGGAACAAAGATAAGGGGCTACATAGCGATGACGAGGAGGAGCCCCGGCAGCCGAACACCGAAGGGCAGAAGAGGTTCCCCCCACAAGTGCGGACGGTGAACATGATATACGCAACCCACATCCCCAAGAGGGAGCGGAAGCATGCGTTAAGGGATGTATATGCGTTGGAGCCAGTCGCCCCAAAGTTCAACCCATGGTCCTCCTGTCTGATCACCTTCGATCGCAGGGACCATCCCACTAGTATCCGTCATGGCGGATTCGCCGCACTGGTCCTAGACCCAATCATTGATGGATTTCACCTCACTCGAGTCCTTATGGACGGCGGCAGCAGCCTGAACATGCTTTATCAGGACACGGTGCGCAAAATGGGTATAGACCCCTCAAGGATCAAACCCACAAAAACGACCTTCAAAGGCGTCATACCAGGTGTAGAGGCCCATTGCACAGGCTCAGTCACACTGGAAGTGGTCTTCGGATCCCCAGATAACTTTCGAAGCGAGGAGTTAATCTTCGATATAATCCCGTTCCGCAGCGGCTATCATGCACTGCTCGGGCAAACCGCATTTGCGAGATTCAACATGGTACCGCACTATGCATATCTCAAGCTCAAGATGCCAGGACCTCGGGGGGTCATCACAGTCAATGGAAACACAAAGCGCTCTCTCCGCACGGAGGAGCACACTGCGGCCCTCGCAGCAGAAGCGCAAAGCAGCCTCTTAAGGCAATCCACCAGTTCGGCGATTAAAGACCCGGACACCTTCAAGCGCGCCCGGAGTAATCGGCAACAAGACCGCCTGGCACGTTCCGAGCTTGCATAGCAATGCGCCCCCCACCCCAGTCCCAGCCAAATAGCGAAATCCGTGCCACGCGTACATAATTACGCATTGAAAATACCATGGGCACAGGTGGGGAGGGGGGCATGACTACGGCACGCCCCAAGACGCGGCTCAACTTCACTAGGGGCTTCCCGCTTTGTTATTTTTCTCTCTTTCAGGACTGTAATCTCTGGAAACCCCGTCCAGCAGTACGATTGCCGGACACACGATGCAACAACCAAGGAGGCAAAAAGCTACGTCGCACCACGGAACTCCCAGGTGGTCTCTGATAACGAGTGAAATACTTGCTTTAAATACCATTCCTCAGGTTGCCCTTGGAGGGGACATGTCAAATAGTCCTACTTTTTTCTTATCACACTACTTGTATCATTCTGCTTCGACGCACCTTTTTGAATAAACAATGCATAGCACTAGACTATTACCGCATTCTCTATTCTTTATATATATATATATATATATATATATATATATATATATATATATATATATATATGTTCATTCACAACATTCAGCACCCGTACACTTTGGTACGGCCAATATGCCAGGGGCTTAAGCGTACACCATAATACGGTGTGAGAAGTCCGAACACTTTCAACAGTGTGGCACCCCGAACTTATAGCATTATATGCATAAGCTCTGAATCATGTCTTGGGTCAATAGTTGGGTTTGCCCGGCTCCCATGTTTTGGCACCTTACGTTCCGCTATATTGGCTAAGGTAGCACTTGGAGAACTACTGCGATTGTGCCCCGGTTCATCTGGGAAAGCACCTCAGTAGAGAAAGCTAAAACTGATTGTCATGATAAGGCGAGAGTTGGTCGCTGTTCGAGAGGTCTTGAGTCCCTAAAGACTTATGCCGCTTAGAGTGAGGGGTCGGCTTTGTACTACTTAAGGCGTGTATAGCGCCCCGAATTCGGTCTTCCGAATACTAGGGGCTTCGCCAAAATTTAAAATTGTAGACTTCTATGGCTAAGTGAGAGTGATAAAGCATTATAGTCCAATTGCCTTGTTCATTGTGCTGAGCACCTCCCTCGAAGGACCCAACAATGGGAACAAGAGTGCTCAGATTTATCCTGAACACCCCAGCACCCATGGCATGGGGGCAGAAGTCGACGACTAGCCATCTCTCAGATTTAATAAACAGCCGCACAGAAGGTAATATTTTAAATTCAAACAAGCGTTGCATAGCGCATATGAACAAGTTTTCATAATACAGGATCACACGAGCAAGTTCATTCAAAAATTACATCCTTCGCACACTCGTCCGCGACAAGACGGGCACCCTTCAGGACACCCTCATAATACATTTTGGGGTGGCGATGCTCCTTGCCCTGCGGTGGCCCCTCCTTCACCAGCTTCTCGGCGTCCATCATGGCCCAGTGCACCTTCGCACGGGCAAAAGCCCGGCGTCCACCTTCGATGCAGACAGACCGCTTTATGACTTCCAGCCGTGGGCAGGCATCCACAAGCCACCTCACCAGGCCGAAGTAGCTGTTGGGAAGGGAGTCGCCAGGCCACATCCGGACTATAAGGCCCCTCATGGTCTGTTCGGCCGCCTTGTGCAGCTCGACCAGTTGCTTCAGCTGGTCGCTCACAGGCATCGGGTGTTCGGTCCCAGTATACTGAGACCAGAACAACTTCTCCGACGAGCTTCCCTCCTCGGCCTGGTAATACTTCGCGGCATCCGACACGCTGCGGGGCAAATATGCGAATGCTCCTGGAGAGCTCCGGACTCGGGTAAGTAACAAGTAATTTACTTTCACATGCTTGCTTTGCATATTGAAGGCCTTCCCCGCCGCTATCTTCCTCATCGCCTCAATTTCCTGGAGGGACTTTTGGGCTTCAGCCTTGGCATGCTTTGTGCTCTCGAGGGCCGCGGCAAGCTCGGACTCTCGCATCTTCGAGTCAAGCTCCAAAGCCTCGTGCTTCTTCACCAGAGCCTGGAGCTCTTGTTGCACCTCGCCCACTCGTGCCTCTTGTTTTTCCCGCTCGGTGCGCTCCATGGCTGCTTTTTTTCGGCCTCGGATAGCGATTGCTTCAGGGTCGCCACTTCAGTCGTGGCCCCTGGCACATCCATGATGATCCTATCATTTTGCAACTGCATCTTATAGGGTTTAGGGTTTATGGACAAGGCATTACTTACCTTTGTTCTCCTCGAGCTGCCTCTTGGCAAGACTGAGCTCTTTCTCGGACCGCTCGAGGTTCTGCCTCATTGCAGCGACCTCCACAGTCAGTGCGGTAGAGGTCAGCAGCGAAGCCTGCATACGCATACAGACATACTTATATTAGACTCCTGCAGATATTATTTGATCCTCTATTCGGCTTTCCTTGGTGAACACCAAACAGAGCATCAGGGGCTACTGTCTATGCGGTAATATTTTCCTATATTTTAAATACTTACCTCAAAGCCTATTAGAAGGCTGGCATAGGCTTCAGTCAGTCCGCTCTTGGTGGACTGAACCTTCTTGATCACCGCACTCATAATAGTGCGGTGCTCTTCGTTGATGGAAGCGCCGCGAAGCGCTCCCAGCAGGTTGTCTGGTGCCTCTGGATGGATAGAGGTCACCGGCACGGGCGGCTTGCCCCTCTTGGAAGGGGGCCGCCTGCCGGAGTCCGGAACCACTGGAGGTTCCAGCGCGGCATTCGGCTGGGGGGCAAACTTGGAGCCCTTGGGAGTCTTTCTCCCTTCGCGCCTAGAGTCCGGAAGGTCGCCTTGAGGCGCCTCCAGGACTGTCTCCCCCCAGCTCGGTGCCCCTTGAGACAGTACCTCGACATTGTCCATAGGGAGAGGAGAGGAGGCGGTTGGCAGTGTATCACTATCCATATCCGACGAGTCCAAGGAACCGTCCGACGAGGATACGTCGATACGGGCTCGGGCCGGACTGCATAATCATATTCGACGTTAGGAGAAGCAGTGCAACAAAAGTATGCTATGAGTTACTCTGGTATCCGAATACTTACGACTTCGCCAGGGGCTTGGCCCTGAGTAGCCACTCGTCTTCGCCGTCGGTGGCGGTGGTGGAACAGTCCGGAAGGAGAGTCCTTCCCTTCTTGGACCATTCGGCCTCCCCGGTTGGGGCGGCCTTCCTTTTCTTGTCTCCCTCAGCCGGAGGGGGAGAATTTTCATCTTCCTCCTCCTCGTTTTCATGGGAGGAGTGCGTCTTGGAGTTATCGGACGATGTGTCCGATACCACCTGGCGCTGGGAACTCTGTCGGGTTCCCGTGGCCTTCTTCTTGGTCTTCTCCGGCACCTCATAAGGAGCCGGAGTCCGCATCTCCGTCAGGAGAGCGTCTGCAGGGTCTTCGGGCAGAGGGGCCGGATAGTTAATCTGCTCCGATGTCTCCACCCAGTCCTGTCAAAGGCATGGGAGCTCAGACCCCACGCATGGTTAAGCTATGGGAAATAAATACCCTACCAGATGTACAGAACTTACCGGATTCGCAGGGCGCTTCACGCTTAGCCTGCGGCCCTCGGTAAGAGAAGGGGGGACCTCGGCGCCCTTGAACAGCACCTTCCAGACGTCCTTATGCGTCGTGTCGAAGAGCTTGCGTAGAGTCTGGTGCTGGGCCGGGTCGAACTCCCATAAGTTGAAAGCCCGTTGTTGACACGGGAGGATCCGGTGGAAGAGCATGACCTGGACTATGTTGACAAACTTAAGTTTCTTGCTTATCATGTTCCGGATACACTTCTAGAGTCCGTCCAGCTCCACCGATGAGCCCTAGGGCAGGCCCTTCTCCTTCCAGGAAGTGAGCCGCATGGGGATTCCAGATCGAAACTCGGGGGCCGCCACCCAGTTGGTGCCGCGCGGCTCGGTGATGTAGAACCACCCCGATTGCCAGCCCTTTATGGTCTCCAAGAAGGAGCCCTCGAGCCATGTAACGTTGGGCATTTTGCCCACCATGGCTTCGCTGCATTCCTCTTGTTGGCCGCCTACTACCTTCGGCTTGATATTGAAGGTCTTCAGCCACAGGCCGAAGTAGGGCTGGATGCGGAGGAAAGCCTCGCACACGACGATGAATGCCGAGATGTTGAGGGTGAAATTCGGGGCCAGATCATGAAAGTACAGCCCATAATAGAACATAAGGCCACGGACGAATGGATGGAGGGGAAACCCCAGTCCACGGACGAAGTGGGGGAGGAAAACCACCCTTTCATGAGGTTCCGGGGTAGGGACGATCTGCCCCGCGGCTGGCAGCCGGTGCACGATATCCACGGCTAAGTATCCGGCCCCACGTAGTTTTTTGATGTGTCCCTCCGTGACCGAGGAGACCATCCACTTGCCTCCCGCTCCGTACATGTTTGGAGAGAGTTGAGGAGAAGGATGTGGGCTTGGGCATTGGAGCTCGAGTGCGCGAGGATGGATGAGCAAGGAGGAAGAAGGAGTGGGTAGAAAAAGGTGAAACCTTATCCCTTTATAAGGGCGGACGAAACTATGCGCCCCCACCAGCCTGGTAAAACTCACTTATCCCCCAAGCACCGTAATTGATGGCGCGGTTGGGTTACCCACGTCCGTATTGATGGGAATCCCGTGATAAGGGGACACGATCTCTGCTTCGACAAGACGTGCCAAGGAAACCGCCTCGCGAAACATGTTGAGATAGGTTATGAAAAACGATTCGAATAAAGACCTGGCTGTGGTGTGATGTCACGCTACGGGGTACGTCAGCAGATTAGATTTGTGGAAATATTATTCTCTCTACGGTGGTATGTGGAACTTGTTTTGCAGAGGCGGACACGATCCTCGTGTTCAAAATCTTCTATGAAGTGTTCGGGTGAGCAACCCGCCTTGCAATGGCGAAGACAATCTGCGCGCCGGACTCATCGTCATTGAAGCCTGGTTCAGGGGCTACTGAGGGATTCCTGGATTAGGGGGTATCCGTACAGCCGGATTATATCATTTGGCCGGACTGTTGGACTATGAAGATACAAGATTGAAGACTTCATCCCGTGTCCGGATGGGACTCTCCTTGGCGTGGAAGGCAAGCTTGGCAATACGGATATGTAGATCTCCTTCCTTGTAACCGACTCTGTGTAACCCTAGCCCCCTCCGGTGTCTATATAAACCGGAGGGTTTTAGTCCGTAGGACAACATACAATCATACCATAGGCTAGCTTCTAGGGTTTAGCCTCTCTGATCTTGTGGTAGATCAACTCTTGTACTACTCATATTATCAAGAATAATCAAGCAAGACATAGGGTTTTACCTCCATCAAGAGGGCCCGAACTTGGGTAAAACATCATGTCCCCTGCCTCCTGTTACCATCCGCCTTAGACGCACAGTTCGGGACCCCCTACCCGAGATCCGCCGGTTTTGACACCGACAACATCCATGTTACGGCGGCGAAGCTCTTCCCTCCGCTGCGAAGCAAGGGGCTCGGGGCAGTACTCCTCATGGGCATGTGATGGGTCGCCGACGCCATCACCTCCATCTTCACGGTTGAAGCCAGGAGGACTGCGGGGTCCATTGACCATCAAAACTTCCGCCGCGGGGTCGCTCCTGTCGCACTCGGATGCAGTCTCGACGGAGCCAGTCGACAGGTCGAACAGGCCATAGAGAGTTCATCAGGATCGATCGCCGCAATTTGTGGGGTGGCCGATTGGCGGGCCACCGCGTGCCTCACCCATCGCTGAAGCCGCGACCGACCGGATCGCTGGCGCCGGTGAACAACGGGAAGCGAGGATGTCGTAGGAGCCGACCGATACTGAGTCGACGGCTGTCGAAGAAGGACACTGCGGAAGCAGGCGCGGAAGTGTGTCGCCCCGCGGATGGGGAGCGCCTCGACGTCCAGTGGAGCCTCGTGGAGCCAAGCAGAGTCATCAGCGATGAAGACGAGCGAGCTGAGACAGATCTCGCGGCCTTCAGCCAATCCTCCGCCGGAAACTATGATGATGGGAATCGGAAGAATCGCAACTTCTCCAATAAACTTCTAAGACACCTGCCCCACGGTGGGCGCCAACTATCGTGGTTCTAAGACTGACAGTAGAATGGGGGGTAGGTATGAGGAGGCAAGATCCTAGCTATGGAGTAGTTGTACACACGAGTTTTACGAGTTCAGGCCCTTCTCAGAAGAAGTAACAGCCCTACGTCTTGGTGCCCTGAGGCGGTCGACTGGATTATATGTGTGTGTGTTTACAAAAGATGCGAACCCTTGTGCCTGTGGAGGGGGGAGGCTTATATAGAGTGCACCAGGACCCCAGCCAGCCCACGTTACAAAGGGTTTAAGGTACATTAAAGGGGAGATGTTGCTGGTAACGCTAGTAAATAAAGAGACATAATGACCATTAAAGCTATGAGGTGATGTCCGACCGTTGTGGTCTGGAGTGACCTTAGACCTTCTGGTGGTCGAGTGACAGTCCCTGCGGTCGAGTGACTTCAAGTCTTTCGAGTGGAAGTCCTCATGGTCGAGTGGATGATGACTCCTCTTCGAATGCTTCTGGTTTTAAGGTGACGTCCTAGGGAAGGGTGTCTAGGTCAGGCCTATGACCCTACCCTAGGTACATATCTTCATCACTGCATGCATGCTCCTAGGGGGATAGATTGGTAGGAAAAGACCATCGCTCATCCCCAACCGCCACTCATGAGGAGGACAATCAATAAATACATCATGCTCCGACTTCTTAACATAACGGTTCACCATACGTGCATGCTACGGGAATCACAAACTTCAACACAAGAATTTCTCAAATTCACAACTACTCAACTAGCACGACTCTAATATCACCATCTCCAGATCTCAAAACAATCATCAAGTATCAAACTTCTCATAGTATTTAATGCACTTTATATGAAAGTTTTTATTATATCCCTCTTGGATGCCCATCATATTAGGACTAAATTTATAACCAAAGAAAATTACCATGTTGCTTAGAGACTCTTAAAATGATATAAGTTAAGCATGTGAGTTCATCTATTTATTCAAAATAAAACCACCACCGTGCTCTAAAAAGATATAAGTGAAGCACTAGAGCAACAACAAACTACTCCGAAAGATATAAGTGAAGATCAATGAGTAGTCGAATAATTATGCAACTATATGAAGACTCTCTAACATTAAAGAATTTCAGATCTTGGTATTTTATTCAAACAGCAAGCAAATCCTAACAAAATAAATTGACGCTCCAAGCAAAACACATATCATGTGGTAAATAAAAATATAGCTCCAAGTAAAGTTACCGATGAACGGAGACGAAAGAGTGGATGCCTTCCGGGGCATCCCCAAGCTTAGGCTCTTGGTTGTACTTGAATATTTCCTTGGGGTGCCTTGGGAATTCCCAAGCTTAGCTCTTGCCACTCCTTATTCCATAGTCCATCGAATCTTTACCCAAAACTTGAAAACTTCACAACACAAAACTTAACAGAAAACTCGTAAGCTCCGTTAGCGAAAGAAAACAAAACACCACTTCAAGGTACTGTAATTAACTCATTCTTTATTTATATTGGTGTTAAGCCTACTGTATTCCAACTTCTCTATGGTTTATAAACTATTTTACTAGCCATAGATTCATCAAAATAACCAAACAACACACGGAAAACAGAATCTGTCAAAAACAGAACAGTCTGTAGTAATCTGTAGCTAACGCAAGATCTGGAACCCCAAAAATTCTAAAATAAATTTCGGGACGTAAGGAATTTATCTATTAATCATCTTCAAAAATAATTAACTAAATAGCACTATCCAATAAAAAATGGCAGCAATTCCCGTGAGCGCTAAAGTTTCTGTTTTTTACAGCATGATCGCAAAGACTTTCCCCAAGTCTTCCCTAAGGTTCTACTTGGCACAAACACTAATTCAAACATAAAACCACATCTAAACAGAGGCTAGATTAATTAATTATTACTAAACAGGAACAAAAATAAAAAATGGGTTGCCTCTCAACAAGCGCTAACGTTTAACGCCCCTAGCTAGGCATGATGATTTCAATGATGCTCACATAAAAGATAAGAATTGAAACATAAAGAGAGCATCATGAAGAATATGACTAGCACATTTAAGTCTAACCCACTTCCTATGCATAGGGATTGTTTGAGCAAACAACTTATAGGAACAATAATCAACTAGCATAGGAAGGCAAAACAAGCATAACTTCAAAACTTTAAGCACATAGAGAGGAAACTTGATATTATTTCAATTCCTACAAGTATATATCCCCCCCTCATAATAATTTTCAGTAGCATCATGAATGAATTCAACAATACAACCAGCACCTAAATCATTCTTTTCATGATCTACAAGCATAGAAATTTTACTGCTCTCTACATAAGCAAAATTCTTCTCATTCATGTAGTGGGAGCAAACTCAACAAAATAACTATCAGGTGAGGCATAATCCAATTGAAAACTAAAATCATGATGACAAGTTTCATGTATATCATTATTCTTTATAGCATACAATTCATCACAATAATAATCATAGATAGCAACTTTGTTCTCATAATCAATTGGAACCTCTTCCGGAATAGTGGATTCATCACAAAATAAAGCCATGACCTCTCCAAATCCACTTTCATAATTATAATCGTCATAAATAGGAGGCATGCTTTCATCATAATAAATTTTCTCATCAAAACTTGGGGGACAAAAAATATCATCTTCATCAAACATAGCTTCCCCAAGCTTGTGGCTTTGCATATCATTAGCATCATGGATATTCAAGGAATTCATAGTAACAACATTGCAATCATGCTCATCATTCAAATATTTAGTGCCAAACATTTTAATGCATTCTTCTTCTAACACTTCGGCACAATTTTCCTTTCCATCATAGTCACGAAAGATATTAAAAAGATGAAGCGTATGAGGCAAACTTAATTCCATTTCTTAATTTTCTTTTATAAACTAGACTAGTGCTAAAACAAGAAACAAAAAGATTCAATCGCAAGATCTAAAGATATACCTTCAAGCGCTAACCTCCCCGGCAACGGCGCCAGAAAAGAGCTTGATGGGCCTTGTTCTTGTAGACGCTGTTGGGCCTCCAAGTGCAGAGGTTTGTAGGACAGTGGAAATTTTCCCTCAAGTGCATGACCTAAGGTTTATCAATCCGTAGGAGGCGTAGGATGAAGATGGTCTCTCTCAAGCAACCCTGCAACCAAATAACAAAGAGTCTCTTGTGTCCCCAACACACCCAATACAATGGTAAATTATATAGGTGCACTAGTTCAGCGAAGAGATGGTGATACAAGTGGTATATGGATGGTAGATAAAGGTTTTTGTAATCTGAAAATATAAAAACAGCAAGGTAACTAATGATAAAAGTGAGCACAAATGGTATTGCAATGCTAGGAAACAAGGCCTAGGGTTCATACTTTCACTAGTGCAAGTCCTCTCAACAATAATAACATAATTGGATCATATAACTATCCCTCAACATGCAACAAAGAGTCACTTCAAAGTCACTAATAGCGGAGAACAAACGAAGAGATTATGGTAGGGTACGAAACCACCTCAAAGTTATTCTTTCCAATCAATCCGTTGGGCTATTGCTATGAGTGTCACAAACAGCCCTAGAGTTCGTACTAGAATAACACCTTAAGACACAAATCAACCAAAACCCTAATGTCACCTAGATACTCCAATGTCACCTCAAGTATCCGTGGGTATGATTATACGATATGCATCACACAATCTCGGATTCATCTATTCAACCAACACATAGAACCTCAAAGACTGCCCCAAAGATTCTACCGGAGAGTCAAGATGAAAACGTGTGCCAACCCCTATGCATAGGTTCATGGGCGGAACTCGCAAGTTGATCACCAAAACATACATCAAGTGGATCAATAGAATACCCCATTGTCACCACGAGTATCCCACGCAAGACATACATCAAGTGTTCTCAAATCCTTAAAGACTCAATCCGATAAGATAACTTCAAAGGGAAAACTCAATCCATTACAAGAGAGTAGAGGGGGAGAAACATCATAAGATCCAACTATAATAGGAAAGCTCACGATACATCAAGATCGTACCACCTCAAGAACACGAGAGAGAGAGAGAGAGAGAGAGAGAGAGAGAGAGAGAGAGATCAAACACATAGCTACTGGTACATACCCTCAGCCCCGAGGGAGAACTACTCCCTCCTCCTTGTGGAGAGCGCCGGGATGATGAAGATGGCCACCAGAGAAGGATTTCCCCCTCTGGCAGGGTGCCGGAACGGGTCTAGATTGGTTTTTGGTGGCTACGGAGGCTTCTGGCGGCGGAACTCCCGATCTATTCTGCTCCCCGAAGTTCTTAGGGTATATGGGTATATATATGGGAGGAAGAAATACGTCAGGGGAGCCGCAAGGTGCCCACAAGGGTGGAGGGCGCGCCCCCTGCCTCGTGCCTTCCTCGTTGCTTCCCTTACGTACACCCCAAGTCTTTTGGGTTGCTTCCGTTCCAAAAATAAGTTCCGTGAAGTTTCAGGTCAATTGGACTACGTTTGATTTTCCTTTTCTGTGATACTCTAAAACAAGAAAAAAAATAGAAACTGGCATTGGGCTCTGGGTCAATAGGTTAGTCCCAAAAATAATACAAAAATGTCTAATAAAGCCTATAAACATCCAACATAGATAATATAATAGCATGGAACAATCAAAAATTATAGATACGTTGGAGACGTATCAATAAACCGACAGTGATAAAGAAAAACTTTTACAAACTCGGTTTGCTCTTGTTGTTATAAATATGTAAAGCCAGCATTCAAGTTTTCAGTAAAGGTTATGAACTAACCACATTCGCAATGACATTCAGGTCTCATGTTTACTCATATCAATGGCATAATCAACTAGCGAGCAATAATAATAAATCTGGGATGACAACACTTTCTCAAAACAATCATAATATGATATAACAAGATGATATCTCGCTAGCCCTTTCTGAGACCACAAAACATAAATGCAGAGCACCTTTAAAGATCAAGGACTGACTAGACATTGTAATTCATGGTAAAAGAGATCTAGTCAAGTCATACTCAATGTAAACTAACAGTAATGAATGCAAATGACGGCGGTGCTCTCCAATTTGTGCTTTTTAATAAGAGGATGATGACTCAACATAAAAGTAAATAGATAGGCCCTTCATAGAGGGAAGCAGGGATTTGTAAAGGTGCCAGAGCTCGGTTTTGAAATAGATATGAATAATATTTTGAGCAGTATACTTTCATTGTCAACATAACAACCGAGAGATCTCGATATCTTCCATGCTACACACATTATAGGCGGTTCCCAAACAGAATGGTAAAGTTTATACTCCCCCTCCACCAACAAGCATCAACCCATAGCTTGCTAGAAACAACGAGTGCCTCCAACTAACAAGAGTCCTGGGGGAGTTTTGTTTGCAGTTATTTTGATTTGATTTGAGGATGGGACTGGGCATCCCGGTGACCAGCCATTTTCTCGTGAATGAGGAGCGGAGTCCACTCCTCTTGAGAATAACCCGCCTATCATGGAAGATGGAGACAGCCCTAGTTGATACATGAGCTATCCGAGCATACAAAACAAAATGTTTATTTGAAGGTTTAGAGTTTGGCACATACAAATTTACTTGGAACGGAAGGTAGATACCGTATATAGGTAGGTATGGTGGACTCATATGGAACAACTCTGGGGTTTATGGAATTGGATGCACAAGCAGTATTCCTGCTTAGTACAAGTGAAGGCTAGAAAAAGACTGGGAAGCGACCAGCTAGAGAGCGACAACAGTCATGAACATGCATTAAAATTAATCAACACCGAATGCAAGCATGAGTAGGATATAATTCACCATGAACATAAACATCATAGAGGCTATGTTGATTTTGTTTCAACTACATGCGTGAACATGTGCCAAGTCAAGCCACTCGAATCGTTTAAAGGAGGATACCACCCTATCATACCACATCACAACCATTTTAATAGCATGTTGGCACGCAAGTTAAACCATTATAAACTCCTAGCTAATTAAGCATGGCATAAGCAACTACAATCTCTAATTGTCATTGCAAATATGTTTCTTTCATAATAGGCTGAATCAGGAACGATGAACTAATCATATTTACAAAAACAAGAGTGGGCGAGTTCATGCCAGCTTTTCTCATCTCAATAAATTCATCATATAATCATCATTATTGCCTTTCACTTGCACGACCGAATAGTGTGGATAATAATAATAGTGCATGTGCATTGGACTAAGCTGGAATCTGCAAGCATTCAATTCAAGAGAGAAGACAAGGTAATATGGGCTCTTTGTTAGATCAACAATAATACATATGAGAGCCACTCAACATTTTCATTACGCTCTTCTCCTCTTGAACCCCAAAGAAAAGAAACAAAACTATTTACACGGGAAAGCTCCCAACAAGCAAAAGAAGAACGAGAAATCTTTTGGGTTTTCTTTTTAATTACTACTACTACAGGCATAGAAAGTAAACTAGCTAAAAGCTACAACTATTTTTTTTTGGTTTTTCTTAAGGTTTTTCAAACACACAAGAAGAAAGCGAGAAAATGAAAATAAACTATCATGGTTGATACAATGAAAAAGTATGAGCACCGACAACTAGCATGAGTATGTGAACATGAATGTAATGTCGGTGAGAAATATGTACTCCCCCAAGCTTAGGCTTTTAGCCTAAGTTGGTCTATGCCCAAGGATCAAAATGGCCCTCTCCGGTGTAAGGGGGAGTGTCCACTGGGTGCCATATATTCTCAAATATTCTAGAAAAAATCATATTTAAATTTTAGGGCATTTGGAGAACTTTTATTTTCGAGGTATTTTTTATTGCACGGATAATTCAGAAAACTGACAGAAAATACTATTTTTGCTTTATTAATATAAATAACAGAAAGTAAAAAGAGGGTACAGAGAGTTGTGTTTTCTAAATTCATCCATCTCATGATCATCAAAAGGAATCCATTAACAAGGTTGATCAGGTCTTGTTAACAAACTCATTTCGAATAACATGAAACCGGAGAATTTTCGAATAACACTAGGTTACCTCAACGGGATATGCATGTCCCCGTCAGTAATAATATCATATTTCTTCTTGACAGTAGGAAGAGGAAATTCAAAACCTCCAATAGTGATCGTTGAAATTTTTCCAATAGAATTGATATTGTGGACTTGAGGTTGTTTCCTCGGAAAGTGTATCGTATGCTCATTACCATTAGCATGAAAAGTGACATTGCCTTTGGTACAATCAATAACAGCCCCTGCAGTATTCAAAAAGGGTCTTCTGAGAATAATAGACATACTATCGTCCTCGGGAATATCAAGAATAACAAAGTCTGTTAAAATAGTAACGTTTGCAACCACAACAGGCACATCCTCACAAATACCGACAGGAATAGCAGTTGATTTGTCAGCCATTTGCAAAGATATTTCAGTAGGTGTCAACTTATTCAAATCAAGTCTACGATATAAAGAGAGAGGCATAACACTAACACCGGCTCCAAGATCACATAAAGCAGTTTTAACATAATTTCTTTTAATGGAGCATGGTATAGTTGGTACTCTTGGATCTCCAAGTTTCTTTGGCATTCCACCCTTAAAAGTATAATTAGCAAGCATGATGGAAATTATAGCTTCTGGTATCTTTCTCTTATTAGTAACAATATCTTTCATGTACTTAGCATAAGGATTCATTTTAAGCATATCAGTCAAACACATACGCAAAAAGATAGGTCTAATCATTTCAGCAAAGCGCTCATAATCCTCATCATCCTTTTTCTTGGATGGTTTAGGAGGAAAAGGCATGGGTTTTTGAACCCATGGTTCTCTTTCTTTACCATGCTCCCAAGCAACAAAGTCTCTCTTATCATAACGTTGATTCTTTGATTGTGGGTTATCAAGATCAACAGCAGGTTCAATTTCTACATCATTGTTATTGCTAGGTTGAGCATCAACATGAACATCATCATTAACATTATCACTAGGTTCACGTTCATTACCAGATTGTGTTTCAGCATCAGAAATAGAAATATCATTGGGATTCTCATGTGTGTCTACAATAGGTTCGCTAGAAGCATGCAAAGTCCTATCATTTTTCTTTTTCTTCCTCTTAGAAGGACTAGGTGCATCAACGTTATTTCTCTGAGAATCCTGCTCAATTCTCTTAGGATGGGCCTCAGGATACAAAGGTTCCTGAGTCACTTTATCTCCTCTAGTTGCAACTCTAACAGCAAAGTCATTATTCTTACTATTCAATTCATTAAGCAAATCGTTCTGAGCTTTAAGTACTTGTTCTACTTGAGTGGTAACCATAGAAGCATGTTTACTAATAAGTTAAATTCATCTTTAACACTAGCCATATAATCACTCAAGTGTTCAATCATATAAGGATTATGTTTCAATTGTCTACCAAAATAAGCATTAAAATCTTCTTGCTTAACCATAAAGTTATAAATTCATCCAAACATTGGCTAGCAAACTTAGCAGGAGAGATTTCAGCTTTATCATATCTATAGAGAGAGTTTACCTTTACTACCTGTGTAGGGTTATCGAGACCGTGTATTTCTTCAATATGTGGTGAATTAAGACCATGTATTTCTTCAACAGGAGGTAAATTCTTAACATCTTCAGCTTTTATACTTTTTTCTTTCATAGACTTCTTTGCCTCTTGCATATCTTCGGGACTGAGAAATAGAATACCCCTTTTCTTCGGAGTTGGATTAGGAATTGGTTTAGGAAGTGCCCAATTATTTGCATTAGTCAACATATTATTCAATAGAATTTCAGCTTGATCAACTGTTCTTTCCCTGAAAGCACAACCAGCACAACTATCCAGGTAATCTCTGGAATCATCGGTTAGTCCATTATAAAAGATATCAAGTATTACATTTTTCTTGAGATGATGATCAGGCAAAGCATTAAGTAATTGGAGAAGCCTCCCCCAAGCTTGTGGGAGACTCTCTTCTTCAATTTGCACAAAATTATATATATCCTTTAAAGCAGCTTGTTTCTTATGAGCAGGGAAATATTTAGCAGAGAAGTAGTAAATCATATCCTGGGGACTACGCACACAACCAGGATCAAGAGAATTAAACCATATCTTAGCATCACCCTTTAATGAGAATGGAAATAAATTAAGGATATAATAGTAGCAAGTTTTCTCATCATTAGTGAACAGGGTAGCTATATCATTTAATTTAGTAAGATGTGCCACAACAGTTTCAGATTCATAGCCATAGAAAGGATCAGATTCAACCAAAGTAATTATATCAGGATCAACTGAGAAATCATAATCCTTATCAGTAATAAAGATAGGTGAAGTAGCATAAGCAGGATCATATTTCATTCCAGCATTCAGAGATTTTTCTTTCAGCTTAGCTAATAGTTTCTTAAGATCACATCTATCATTGCAGGCAAGAAAGTCTCTAGCAGTTTCTTCATCCATAACATAATCCTCAGGCACAACAGGCAATTCATATCTAGGGGGAGAATCTTCATCATCACTTTCATCAATATTATCAGTTTCAATAATTTCATTCTCTCTAGCCCTAGCAAGTTGTTCATCAAGAAATTCACCAAGTGGCATAGTAGTATCAAGCATATAAGTAGTTTCATCATAAATATCATTTAAAGCAGAAGTGGCATCATCAATAACATGCGACCTATCGGAATCAATAGCATGTGTAGGTGTCACAAGTTTACTCAAAACAGAAGGTGAATCAAGTGCACAGCTAGATGGCAGTTCCTTACCTCCCCTCGTAGTTGAGGGAAAAATCTTGGTTCTTTGATCTTTCAAGTTCTTCATAATGATAAGTAGATATAAATCCCAAGTGACTCAAAGAATAGAGCTATGCTCCCCGGCAACGGCGCCAGAAAATGGTCTTGATAACCCACAAGTATAGGGGATCGCAATAGTTTTCGAGGGTGGAGTATTCAACCCAAATTTATTGATTCGACACAAGGGGAGCTAAAGAATATTCTCAAGTATTAGCAGCTGAGTTGTCAATTCAACCACACCTAGAAACTTAATATCTCCAGCAATATCGTGGGTTTGTCACGGCAGATGTCCTCGTGAAAGGACTTAGTCATGGAGCCATCGCTACAGGTTAGCTTAAAGGGGTTAAACCGGACAAGGGACACGAGGGATTTTATACTAGTTCGGCCCCTTCGATGAAGGTAAAAGCCGACGTCTCGTTGTGATTTGTATTGCTAGGGTTTCGATGACCAGGGAGCGAATTCCCTTTACCTAGCTCTCGAGTTGTCGTTGTTGTCCCTAAACCGCGGCCGGGTCGTCCCTTTATATACATAGGTTGACGCCCGCCGGTTTACAGAGTCCTGGGGCCGGATCATAAATGTGCCTGGCTCGGTCTCTATTCCTCTAACTTACAATACAAGTTACATGACAGAGTCGGTTTACATCTACATGCCTTAACCCGCCTTTGGGCCTTGGGCCTTCGTAAAGCGCCACCATCCTCACGTCTTCATGGGCTTCTATCTTCATGGAGCTAACCCGGCCACTCCTAGCCGGTTTACCTCCAGTAATCATATCCCCAACATTAGGCCCCAGATTGATATGAACTTGTTCATGTCAATCTTCAATACTTAGAAAAATTCTTGCCCTGGCACCTTCGCATGAATCTGGTAAACCGCCGTGATGTCATCCTTTAGATCCGTAGTAAACCATCATGACGTCATCTATCCGTTGAAGCCAAAGAAACCCTTCATTAATGAATATCCAACCCTCGAGGCGACATCCTTCTTAACTATCCATTTTAAGCTCCTCGATTTACGCACTTGTCGCTTATCGGTTCACCTTATAAATAGGTCCAAGGGCCATTCTCTTTTCCCCCCTTCGCCTCCTTGCTTCTTCTTCCTTCTTGCAACGTCTCTGCACCCGAGCACTGCCGCTGCATCAACCTGGTTGCACCAGAGAGCTGTGGCGTGCCTCTGTTGCTTCAACAGTCGCTGTATATCCTTTCCTTTCCTCCTTTGTAGATCTGTCTAGGGTTTCCTTGTTCTTCGCAGTTCATCGAAGTTCATCAGGGCTCCGGTGCTGCTTTTCCCTGTTCCTCCTTAGTCCATGGATAAAAAACCTCAAGCTTGATATATTCTGCGTAATGGTTTATCTTCCACTACCACAACAAACCCTTGTGCGCATAAAAACTGATCTGAACCTTTACGAACTGCTTATCCCATAGGCGGTTTACTTTTGTAGAAAGCAATCTATCACATACCATTAGTCCCCTTGTAAACCGGCAATCCTGTTATCTCTATTGTATACTCCGGCTTAACAATATGCATATACCTTTGTTCTATTTACCGCTTTGCCATTCATTATTGTATCAGCCTACGGTTTACAAAATTTACATACTTGTATATATTTATTCCGTTGCACCTCATGCACCACCATGAATGAATTGTAAACCGGCATTTCTTTTTAGCTTTTCACTTGCAATGGCCAAACAGTTTTATGCCTGTAACTGGGCTCCTTCCTGGGTTACCGAGGAGTAGCTTAATGGAATGGTCAGAATTGGTACCTTACCAAAAAAGACTGAGATCCAGTGGCGAGTTCCTAGACCGGAGAATCCTCCCACCCCTAAGCAGGGTGAGGTAGTGGTATTTGTTGATCACATAGGTCGTGGTTTCAAACCGCCCGGGTCAAAGTTTTTCTGGTATGTGCTTGCCAGTTTCCAGCTCCACCCTCAAGATATTGGACCTAACTCAGTATCCAATATATGCAATTTCTAAGTCTTCCGTGAAGTGTACTTACAAGAAGAACCAGTTGTTGAGCTGTTCCGGGATTTTTTTTTCCATCTGAATCGGCGCACTGAATTTGTAGATGGACCTAACACTGAACTTGGTGGCGTCTCTATTCAAAAAAGAAAAGAGGTTGAATTTCCTCATGCCAAGCTGCAAAGTCACCCCAAAGAGTGGAACCAAACTTGGTTCTACTGTAAAGACACTTCCCCTGAAGACGAGAACCCTCTGTCGGGTTATCATGCCCACTGGCTTTCCAACACTCATCCACTGCTGCAACGTCTAAGTGCTATGGAACGAGCCTCATATGCCCCTCAACTCGCCAAGCTTCGAGCCTTTATGGCCAACGGTTTATCAGGTGTCGACTTTGTGCGTTGCTGGATATCCTGGAGCATCTTACCATTAAGTCTCCGCTCCGGTTTAATGTGTGAGTACACTGGTGAAGTAGAAGACCCCCAATGTCACATCAATATTCAGTTAACCGATGAAGAAGTCACTGAGGGTGTCAAGAAGATTTTGAATGAATCGGAGGCGGTCTGTCGCCAAACCGGATTAAACCCCTTCTATACTAAAAACAAACCTCCAGCTGTAAGTACCATCTTCCGCTTTACACTTGATATCCTTGTACTGTACAAGCTTGAATATCCTTTGCTCCTCTTTAAAATAGGGTGATGATCCGTTCTGGAAGAGGAAACCTCAAGAAAAGGCGGCAAAGCCATCCCGTCCTAAAACAAAAGCCATTAAGAGAACCTCAAAGCGGAAGGCAGCTGAACGCATCAGCATGGAACTGGATGATGACGCGGATGAACCGGAAGCTGAGGTAGAACTTGATTCAATTGGCTCCCTTTTCATGCATCTCATTAACAATGATACTTATCAGGAGGACATGGAGGGCAGCCAAGCTGATGATGTAGAGGTAATTACCCTTTCCTCCGGTTTAGACTCTATGCCAACGCAAAAAATCCGTCAAGCGGTCCGGAAAGTAAGCTTTTCTCATCCTCTTGCTTACTTGGATCCAACATTTATTTTGAAGAAGCAGCAGCACGAGGCTCGCCGCACAACCCGGCACAGCGGCCAAAAGTTCACTTCCGCCGGTTTACCTGCCACCCCGGTTCGGAAGCGCCAATCTGAGGTCTCACCTCCTTCTGACAATTTTTATCCCAAGGCAGGATATTTCCAACAACCTCTTAATCCGTCCGATTCAAATTATCAGGTGACACCTCCCTCATCTTCTGGCGAGTCAACAACGACCCAACTTCTCCCCTCAAAACTGTAGCTGGGTAAGTACTTAAACCCCTTCTTTGAATGTTTCCATACCTTGTATACTATGCTTAACTTTCGTATCTTTTCCTATTTTTAGAGCCAAAGCCAGACCCAGCAAAAAGCCTCGGGTGAACAATCCGCCCGAAGACCAGGCGGCTCATGAACTAGAGCAAACGGTTGAACCGGAACAAGCTATGGAACCGGAGGGTCCCAATCCTGAAGCTACTTTTGATGAGCCACCCCCTCAAGATCACAATCTCGATGAACAACCAGAAGTTGACATTGCTGCACCTGATGCTGAACCGGCCGATCCAATCCGAGCTGCTGACAGGCATTCTAGTCCGGTGAGAGCTACTGAAACCCCATCTACTCCAGAAAAAGCTGCTGGAGACAAAGAAGGCGATGTTATCGTTACCGGTATGGGCCACAACTCTCCTGGCCATCCTGTAATCTTCGCCAAACATAGTGCCAAGGAAGAGCGTGCTGCCATGGAAAAAGGCAAATGGAGCATTGACTTGTCAAGCTACGCCCATCTCAGCGCTGAAGAACTCCACTCCGGCTTTTTAAACCGTCTGCACTCAAACCGTGATTACGAAGCCGGTTTGGTGAACATGATGAAAGAACGCTATGAGGTATTTTCATCACCTTTCCTTTCTTGATTTCAAAGTATAAATATCAGCCCGGGTAGCCCCCAAGGGCCGGTTTATGATGTTAATCGTAAGCCGGGACTTTGTAATATCTTAATCCTTGCATGTTGATCCTCCATATGTCAAGTCATCGTTTAGAAACAAACCGGTACTTTATCATTGTGTTCATGTCGTTTTCATTGGTGTAGCCCCCAAGGGCCGATTTAGCTTTGCGAGGTAAACCGGGTCTTTAATAAATGCATCAGTTTTGAACAGATGTACATTAGCCCCCAAGTGTTATGGATAATGCTTGCATTGTACTTGAGACTTGTGAAAAATATGTTGATGATAGAGCAAATAGGCATTAGCCCCAAAGTACAAAGTGCATAACTTGTTATGCGCTTGGTACTTAGAAAATACACATCTCATTGTTGATATATCTTCGCCTTTGCAGGCCGAGCTGAGTAAAAGGGATGCTCAAACCGCTGATCTTCAAGAGAACGTCAAATCTCAGCAAACAGAGGCTGCCAAAGCCAAAGAAGAGCTGACCAACGCCTTAGCAGCTATGGAGAAGCTGAAAGCAGCTTTCGATAAAGGGCGTTCAGACTGGGAAACGGAGAAGGCCGGTTTAACAAAGAAGGCTGAGGACGCAGAAGCATCCCTGAAACCGGTGGTTGACGAACTGACCGGCTTGAAGCGGCAAATTAACGCCATGACCTCCGCTGTGTTTGGTAAGTACCTCCTTGTGCAGCTTGTCTAAGTCATAAGACCTTATCAGTGACTAGTTTACTGATGCTAAACCATGACAGGGACCCGCATTGCTCATCTGGGCTCTGATATGCGGATGAAACTTAAAGCGGCCTACACCCTGATAGAATAGTTGTTCTCTAGATCCCAACGCGCCATTTGCATTGCAGCCTATAACAAGCCAGCGCCATCGTTGATAAAGGAAACAATTGAGAAGCTGGCCATGCTACCTGCCCGGATCAACGAACTGAAGAGATCAGCTGCAAGATCAGGAGCACTGACCGCACTAATCTGGGCCAAGGCATGGATTCCGGATCTTGAACCGGCAGATATCATCAAAGGGTATCCTGGCATGAAAGAAGATGGCTCAGACTTCAACAATGACGATCTACGAAGGCTGACAAAGGAGATGCGGCCAATAGCAAGCAAACTGGCGGAGGACACAGATTTATCTCATTTCCAACCGTTTTATGATGCTGAGGGAAAGAGACAGCCCACGGTGATCCATGATGTTGAAGATACTATGCCTCCAATCCGTAAGCATACTTACGCTCCTGATATTGACCCCTCCAGCCTTATCCATGAAGAGGCCGTGTTTCAAGCTTTAACCGGAATCGATTGGCCGACGGTTGATTTCCAGCGCCTGGGGAGGGATGAAGAGGATGTGACCCGCAAGATGACCCTCAATCCTCAAGCCGTCCCAATGAAGAATCCTAAACCGGCAGCCGGTTTATCAGCTATAGTCTTCCACTTCTTGAAAAACCATTATTCAATTTGGGCCGTGTTGAAGCGCCTTGTAATAGGATAGCAGAAACACCTTTATCTGCCATGCCATCGAGCATGTTTGTGTTGCTTGACACCGTGAAAACTTGTTTCACTTCTGGGATCTATTTATGCATAGTCCATTATGATTTTTGTTCCTTCATATAAGAACTTGAAAGTGTCCTAGTGGTGTACCACTGGACGGGTCATGATGCCCAAAAACATATAACTTGAATGAATAACCAAGTTTTGTATTGAACCAGATAAAGTAGATGATATCTGTGACATACCTCATTGGCTGACCAACTGCTTTTATAATAAAGGTGAAAAACACCAATCTGGAGTGTTGATAACCCCTTGCCCTCTTGTCGGTTCATATAGAAACCATACTGGGCTATAATAGCCGTTGATTTGTTCATATAATGTTGGTGACATCTACTCAAAACCAGACCGGAGTAGTATGCTACCAGTTTAAAAACTGATCATGTACTGGCAACTAAGCGTTGAAAGGCATGCCGGGTTGTAATGAACACCGGTTTATCAGAAAAATATTCATAAATCCCTTATCATAAAAAATAGCAAAGACAAAAGAAATATGCAAGGCTTTTCATAGGCTGCCAGGCCCTAAATCGAGGCTTTTCATGGGCTGCCAGGCCGCTGAGTTAAACCATTTTGCAAAGCCTTTTAAGATGGACCTCAATCTTTAACCAATCACCATTTTTAACTTTGACAAGTTCAGGGTCCATGGGATTGACTTGTCAAACGTCCGATGGGTCATACTAGGTTTACCTGGATGGAGTGGCTTACTTAAAAAAGGCAGGATAACCCGGGGTTTTAGGTGAATGCACATGGCTTGATAGCCTATTACAAGGGTGCAAACTCGTTGTTCTTTGAGAAGCAAGGAGCCCCCAAGTAATATTTGAGCTGTGCTCAGTGGTTACCCATGTTTGAGTTGTGCTTGATGCTATAGACTCTCTTTGGTTCCACATAATTTCCTTTTGGCTTTGAAGCCTATCAAGAGGTGTAGCTATGGTGTGAAGACAACCAAGCCCCCTAGTGATATCCCTTTTTGGTTTGTAAACCGATCAAGAGGTGTAGCTATGGTTCGGATACGACCAAGCCCCCTAGTGACTTGCTTGATATCTGTGTGGCTTTATAGGCTGGGTTAATAAAACTCCGCTTTGTCAGTAGAAACCCTTGTGAAACCACACATGATGTAAAAAAGAACAGAGACCCCGCTTTAGCCGAGGCTCCGGTTTATTATATAATATATACATTTTCATAAGTATGTACATAAGAAGAGCCTGTGGCTCAAGTATAGTAAGGCCGAAGAAGGGCTATATTCCACGGCCGCTTGGTCTCCTCCTCCGATTTACGTGAGTCTTTGTGCTCTCGAACATCAATGAGGTAGTACGACCCGTTGTGCAGATTTTTGCTGACCACAAAAGGTCCTTCCCAAGGTGGGGATAACTTGTGCATATCAGTCTTATCCTGGATGAGTCGGAGCACCATACGCCTTCTTGAAAACTTCTAGTCTTAACCCGGCGGCTGTGATAACGTCGGAGATCTTGTTGATAAATCACCGAACGTGTTGCTGCTAAATCAGGCTCCTCATCTAGCAGGTCCAGTGAGTCCTGACGTGCTATCTCATTCTCAGCTTCAACATAAGCCATCACACAGGGTGAGTCATGACGGATGTCACTAGGGAGAACCACCTCTGCTCCGTAAACCATGAAGAAAGGTGTGTAACCCATAGGTCTGTTAGGTGTGGTGTTGATACTCCATAACATAGAAGGTAACTCCTCCACCCAACAACCCGGTGTCCGCTTTAATGGAACCATAATCCGGGGTTTAATACCTCTCAAAATTTCTTGATTTGCCCTCTCTGCTTGACCATTAGACTGGGGATGAGCTACTGATGCTACATCAAGCAGGATGTGCTCACGTTGGAAAAATTCCTCCATCTCACCCTTTGACAGATTAGTACCATTGTCAGTTATAATACTATGTGGGAAACCAAACCGGAATATCACCTTTTTGATGAATTGAACCGCCATGGCTGCATCATTACTGGCTAGCTCTGCTTCCACCCACTTGGTGAACTTGTCAACTGCCACTAATAGGTGGGTCTTTTTGTCCTTGGATCTCTTAAAGGGTCCAACCATATCAAGCCCCCAAGTCGCAAACGGCCAAGTTATTGGAATCATCCTCAACTCTTGAGTCGGAACCAGAGCGCGGCGTGCAAATTTTTGACAACTGTCACACCTTTTGACTAAATCCTCAGCATCAGCATGAGCTGTTAACCAATAGAAACCGTGACGAAAAGCCTTGGCCACCAAGGATTTTGAACCGGCGTGGTGACCACAATCTCCTTCGTGGATTTCTCGCAAAATATCACAACCCTCTTGACGAGATACACAACGTTGAATTGCCCATGTGACGTTGTAACGATGTAACTCCCCATTGATTATGGTCATTGACATGGAATGTCGGATTATCTGCTGGGCCAAGGTTTCGTCCTCTGGTAACTCAATCACCTCGGTTCATGTAAACCAAGTACGGGACTGTCCAATCCGGTATAACATGCAAAGCTGCCACCAATTGGGCCTCCGGGTCAGGAATAGCCAACTCATCCTCTGTTGGTATCTTGACCGACAGATTATGTAGTACGTTGAGGAAGACATTAGGTGGGACCGGTTTACGCTGAGAGCCAAGGCGACTTAAAGCGTCCGCTGCTTCATTCTTTCGCCGGTCTATATGGTCAACTTGATAACCCTTGAAATGACCATCCACTATGTCCACCTCTCGGCGATATGCAGCCATGAGTGGGTCCTTAGAATCCCAAGTGCCAGATACCTGTTGGGCCACCAGGTCCGAGTCACCGAAGCACTTAACCCGGCTTAAGTTCATCTCCTTAGCCATCTGAAGACCGTGGAGTAAAGCCTCATACTCAGCTGCATTGTTAGTACAAGGGAACATTAAGCAAAGAACATAACAAAACTTGTCACCTCATGGGGAAGTTAATATGACTCCAGCCCCCGAGCCCTCCAATTGCCTGGACCCATCAAAGTGAATAGTCCAATAAGTGTTATCTGGCTTTTCCTCTGGTGCATGCAACTCTGTCCAATCATTGATGAAGTCCATGAGTGCTTGCGATTTGATCGCTGTGCGAGGTGTATACTTGAGCCCGTGAGGTCCAAGCTCAATGGCCCACTTTGCAATCCGGCCAGTTGTTTCTCTGTTTTGAATGATATCTCCCAGAGGGGATGAACTGACCACTGTGATAGGATGACCCTGAAAATAATGCTTGAGCTTCCGGCTTGCCATAAACACCCCATAAACCAGCTTCTACCAATGTGGATACCTCTGCTTTGATTCGATAAGCACCTCGCTGATATAATAAACCGGCCGTTGAACCGGATATTCCTTTCCAGCCTCCTTCCACTCCACAACAATAGCCACACTAACAGCCCTGGCATTAGCAGCCACATATAGCAGTAAAGGCTCTTTATCGATCGGAGTTGCAAGCACAGGAGGTTCAGATAATTGCCTCTTCAGATCCTCAAACGCTTTATCAGCTGCATCGCTCCAGACAAAGTCATCCATTTTCTTTAGCATCTGATATAAAGGGATAGCCTTTTCCCCTAGACGACTGATAAACCGGCTCAAAGCCGCAATCCGACCCGCCAGACGCTGAGCATCATTGATGCATGTTGGTTTAGCCAAAGAAGTGATAGTTATGATCTTCTCCGGATTAGCCTCAATGCCCCTGTTAGACACCAGAAAACCCAAGAGCTTTCCTGTCGGAACACCAAAGACACATTTGTCTGGATTAAGCATCATCTTATAAACCCGGAGGTTATCAAAGGTTTCTCTCAATTCATCTATGAATGTTTCCTCCTTCCTAGACTTTACCACAATATCATCCCCATATGCGTGAACATTGCGCCCAATCTGCTTATGAAGGCAATTCTGAACACATAGTTGATAAGTCACCTGGGCACTCTTGAGCCCAAAGGGCATGGAGACATAGCAGAAGGCTCCAAAGGCAGTTATAAAAGCTGTCTTCTCCTGGTCCTTAACTGCCATTTTGATCTGATGATAACCAGAATAAGCATCCAGAAAACACAAACGGTCACAACCCGCCGTAGCATCAATAATCTGATCAATACGAGGGAGGGCAAAGGGATCTGCTGGGCAAGCCTTGTTCAAATCTGTGTAGTCCACACACATACGCCAAGTGTCGTTTTTCTTAAGAACCAGCACCGGATTAGCCAACCACTCCAGGTGAAAGACCTCCACGATAAACCCTGCGGCCAACAGCCAAGCTACCTCCTCACCAATAGCCTTGCGCCTTTCTTCATTGAAGCGGCGGAGAAACTGTCTAACCGGTTTAAACTTAGGATCTATATTAAGTGTGTGCTCAGCGAGTTCCCTCGGTACACCTGGCATGTCAGAAGGCTTCCATGCAAAGATGTCCCGGTTCTCACGGATGAACTCGATGAGCGCGCTTTCCTATTTGGGATCCAAGTTAGCGCTGATGATGAACTACTTGGATGAATCGCCAGGAACAAAATCAACCATCTTAGTGTCAGTGGCTGATTTAAACTTGAACGCCGGATCGTGCTCTGTAGTTGGCTTTTCCAAGCAAGTCATGTCTGCCGAATCAACCTTGTCCTTATAAAACTTCAGCTCTTCCGTGGCACAAACCGACTTAGCGTAAGCCACATCACCTTCCTCACATTCCAAAGCAATCTTCCTGCTCCCATGTACTGTGATGGTCCCCTTATGACCTGGCATCTTAAGCTGTAGATAAACATAACACGACCTCGCCATGAACTTGGCATAAGCCGGTCGCCCAAACGGAGCGTGATACGGACTCTTGATTTTTACCACCTCAAAAGTCAATGTTTCTGACCTTGAATCATGATCATTTCCAAAGGCCACTTCTAGGGCTGTGTTGCCCACTGGATATGCAGAATTACCAGGCACCACACCATGAAAAATGGTGTTCGACGGTTTAAGATTCTTATTTGTCAACCCCATATGGCGGAAGGTGTCATAGTAGAGAATATTAATACTGCTTCCCCCATCCATGAGCACCTTGGTGAACTTATACCCCCCAACTTGAGGTGCCACCACTAAAGCCAGATGACCCAGATTATCAACCCGGGGTGGGTGATCCTCTCTACTCCATAAAATGGGTTGCTTAGACCAGCGCAAATACTGAGGCGCTGCCGGTTCAACAGAATTCACGGCCCTCTTGTAAAGCTTCTGATCACGCGTACACAACCTAGTGGTGAAGACATGATACTGCCCACTATTCAACTGCTTCGGATTGCTCTGATAACCCGACTGCTGCTGTTGCTGATTCCCCTGATGGTTATAACCTCCCTGGTTGCCCTGGTTCCCTTGATTGCTATGTGATACGTCTCCGTCGTATCTACTTTTCCAAACACTTTTGCCCTTGTTTTGGACTCTAACTTGCATTATTTGAATGGAACTAACCCGGACTGACGTTGTTTTCAACAGAATTACCATGGTGTTATTTATGTGCAGAAAGAAACGTTCTCGGAATGACCTGAAACTTCACGAAGCAACTTTTTGGAAAATATAAAAAATACCTGCAAAAGATGAAGGCCAGGGGGCCCACCACCTGTTCACGAGGGTGGGGGGCGCCTACCCCCCTAGGGCGCGCCCCCTACCTCGTGGGCCCCCTGGTGCCTCTCCGACTCCAACTCCAACTCCATATATTGTGTTTTGGGGAGAAAAAGCCCAGAGAGAAGAATTCATCGCGTTTTATGATACGGAGCCGCCGCCAAGCCCTAAAACCTCTCGGGAGGGCTGATCTGGAGTCTGTTCGGGGCTCCGGAGAGGGGAATCTGTCGCCATCGTCATCATCAACCATCCTCCATCACCAATTTCATGATGCTCACCACCGTGCGTGAGTAATTCCATCATAGGCTTGCTAGACGGTGACGGATTGGATGGGATCTATCATGTAATCGAGTTAGTTTTGTTAGGGTTTGATCCCTAGTATCCATTATGTTCTGAGATTGATGTTGCTATGACTTTGCTACGCTTAATGCTTGTCACTAGGGCCCGAGTGCCATGATTTCAGATCTGAACCTATTATGTTTTCATCAATATATGAGTGTTCTTGATCCTATCTTGCAATTCTATAGTCACCTATTATGTGTTATGATCCGTTAACCCCGAAGTGACAATAATCGGGATATTTACCGGTGATGACCATAGTTTGAGGAGTTCATGTATTCACTATGTGTTAATGCTTTGTTCTGGTTCTCTATTAAAAGGAGGCCTTAATATCCCTTAGTTTCCGTAAGGACCCCGCTGATGGGGAACGTAGTAATTTAAAAAAAATTCCTACGCACACGCAAGATCATGGTGATGCATAGCAACGAGAGGGGAGAGTGTTGTCTACGTACCCTCGTAGACCGGAAGCGGAAGCGTTATAACAACGCAGTTGATGTAGTCGTACATCTTCACGGCCCGACCGATCAAGCACCGAAACTACGGCACCTCCGAGTTCTAGCACACGTTCAGCTCGATGACGATCCCCGGACTCCGATCCAGTAGAATGTCGGGGAAGAGTTCCGTCAGCACGACGGCGTGGTGACGATCTTGATGTTCTACCATCGCAGGGCTTCGCCTAAGCACCGCTACAATATTTATCGAGGATTATGGTGGAGGGGGGCACCGCACACGGCTAAGAGATCAATGATCAATTGTTGTCTCTATGGGGTGCCCCCCTGCCCCCATATATAAAGGAGCAAGGGAGGGAGACGGCCGGCCTAGGAGGAGGGCGCGCCAAGGGGGAAGTCCTACTCCCACCGGGAGTAGGACTCCTCCTTCCCTTGTTGGACTAGGAGAGAAGGAAAGAGGGGGAGAGGAACAAGGAAAAGTGGGTTGCACCCCTTGTCCAATTCGGACCAGAGGGGGGGGCGCGCGCCTCCTTCCTTTTGGCCTCTCTCCTCTATTCCCGTATGGCCCAATAAGGCCCATATACTCCCTGGCGAATTCCCGTAACTCTCCGGTACTCCGAAAAATACCCGAATCACTCGGAACCTTTCCGATGTCCGAATATAGTCGTCCAATATATCGATCTTTACGTCTTGACCATTTCAAGACTCCTCATCATGTCCCCGATCTCATCCGGGACTCCGAACTCCTTCGGTATATCAAAACTCATAAACTCATAATATAACTGTCATCGAAACCTTAAGCGTGCGGACCCTACGGGTTTGAGAACAATGTAGACATGACCGAGACACGTCTCCGGTCAATAACCAATAGCGGAACCTGGATGCTCATATTGGCTCCCACATATTCTACGAAGATCTTTATTGGTCAGACCGCATAACAACATACGTTGTTCCCTTTGTCATCGGTATGTTACTTGCCCGAGATTCGATCGTCGGTATCTCAATACCTAGTTCAATCTCGTTACCGGCAAGTCTCTTTACTCATTCCGTAATACATCATCCTGCAACTAACTCATTAGTTGCAATGCTTGCAAGGCTTAAGTGATGTGCATTACCGAGAGGGCCCAGAGATACCTCTCCGACAATCAGAGTGACAAATCCTAATCTCAAAATACGCCAACCCAACAAGTACCTTCAGAGACACCTGTAGAGCACCTTTATAATCACCCAGTTACGTTGTGACGTTTGGTAGCACACAAAGTGTTCCTCCGGTAAACGGGAGTTGCATAATCTCATAGTCATAGGAACATGTATAAGTCATGAAGAAAGCAATAGCAACAAACTAAACAATCAAGTGCTATGCTAACGGAATGGGTCAAGTCAATCACATTATTCTCTAATGATGTGACCTCGTTAATCAAATGACAACTCATGTCTATGGCTAGGAAACTTAACCATATTTGATTTAACGAGCTAGTCAAGTAGAGGCATACTAGTGACATTCTGTTTGTCTATGTATTCACACATGTATTATGTTTCTGGTTAATACAATTCTAGCATGAATAATAAACATTTATCATGAAATAAGAAAATAAATAATAACTTTATTATTGCCTCTAGGGCATATTTCCTTCAGTCCCCCACTTGCACTAGAGTCAATAATCTAGTTCACATCGCCATGTGATTTAACATCAATAGTTCACATCACTATGTGATTAACACCCATAGTTCACATCGTCATATGACCAACACCCAAAGGGTTTACTAGATTCAATAATCTAGTTCACATCGCTATGTGATTAACGTCCAAAGAGTACTAAGGTGTGATCATGTTTTGCTTGTGAGAGAAGTTTAGTCAACGGGTCTGCCACATTCAGATCCGTAAGTATTTTGCAAATTTCTATGTCAACAATGCTCTGCACTAAGCTACTCTAGCAAATTGCTCCCACTTTCAATATGTATCCAGATTGAGACTTTGGGTTATCTGGATCAGTGTCAAAACTTGCATCGACGTAACCTTTTATGATGAATCCTTTGTCACCTCCATAATCGAGAAACATATCCGTATTAAGGATAATTTTGACCAATGTCCAGTGATCTACTCCTAGATCACTATTGTACTCCCTTGCCAAACTCAGGGCAGGGTATACAATAGGTCTGGTACACAGCATGGCATACTTTATATAACCTATGGCTGAGGCATAGGGAATGACTTTCATTCTCTTTCTATCTTATGCCGTGGTCGAGTTTTGAGTCTTACTCAACTTCACACCTTTGTAACACAGGCAAGAACTCCTTCTTTGACTGTTCCATTTTGAACTACTTCAAAATCTTGTCAAGGTATGTACTCATTGAAAAACTTATGAAGCGTCTTGATCTATCTCTATAGATCTTGATGCTCAATATGTAAGCAGCTTCACTGAGGTCTTTCTTTGAAAAACTCCTTTCAAACATTCCTTTATGCTTTGCAGAATAAATCAACATTATCTCCGATCAACAATATGTCATATACATATACTTATCAGAAATGTTGTAGTGCTCCCACTCACTTTCTTGTAAATACAGGCTTCACCGCAAGTCTGTATAAAACTATATGCTTTGATCAACTTATCAAAGCGTATATTCCAACTCCGAGATGCTTGCACCAGTCCATAGATGGATCGCTGGAGCTTGCATATTTTGTTAGCACCTTTAGGATTGACAAAACCTTCTGGTTGCATCATATACAACTCTTCTTTAATAAATCCATTAACGAATGCAGTTTTGTTTATCCATTTGCCAGATTTCATAAAATGCGGTAATTGCTAACATGATTTGGACAGACTTAAGCATAGATACTAGTGAGAAACTCTCATCGTAGTCAACACCTTGAACTTGTCGAAAACCTTTTGTGACAATTCTAGCTTTGTAGATAGTAACACTACTATCAGCGTCCGTCTTCCTCTTGAAGATCCATTTAATCTCAATGGCTCACCAATCAACGGGCAAGTCAATCAAAGTCCATACTTTGTTCTTATATATATGGATCCCATCTCAGATTTCATGGCCTTAAACCATTTTGCGGAATCTGGCCTCATCATCGCTTCCTCATAGTTCGTAGGTTCGTCATGGTCAAGTAACATGACCTTCAGAATAGGATCACCGTACCACTCTGGTGCGGATCTCACTCTGGTTGATCTACGAAGTTCTGTAGTAACTTGATCTGAAGTTTCATGATCATCATCATTAACTTCCTCTCTTGTTGGTGTAGACATCACTGGAACTGATTTCTATGATGAACTATTTTCCAATTCGGGAGAAGGTACAATTACCTTATCAAGTTCCACTTTCCTCCCACTCACTTCTTTCGAGAGAAACTCCTTCTCTAGAAAGGATCCATTCTGAGCAACGAATATCTTGCCTTCGGATCTGTGATAGAAGGTGTACCCAACAGTTTCGTTTGGGTATCCTATGAAGATGCACTTCTCCGATTTGGGTTCAAGCTTATCAGTTTGAAACTTTTTCACATAAGCATCGCCGCCCCAAACTTTAAGAAACGACAACTTTGGTTTCTTGCCAAACCACAGTTCATAAGGCATCGTCTCAATAGATTTCAATGGTGCCCTATTTAACGTGAATGTAGCTGTCTCTAATGCATAACCCCAAAACGATAGTGGTAAATCAGTAAGAGACATCATAGATTGCACTATAACAAATAAAGTACGGTTATGACGTTCGGACACACCATTACGCTGTGGTGTTCCAGGTGGCATGAGTTTGTGAAACTATTCCACATTGTATTAATTGAAGACCAAACTCGTAACTCAAATATTCGCCTCTGCGATCAGATCGTAGAAACTTTATTTTCTTGTTACGTTGATTTTCTACTTCACTCTGAAATTCTTTGAACTTTTCAAATGTTTTAGACTTATGTTTCTTTAAGTAGATATACCCATATCTACTCAAATCATCTGTGAAGGTCAGAAAATAACGATACCCGCTGCAAACCTCAACACTCATCGGACCTCATACATCAGTATGTATTATATCCAATAAGTCAGTTGCTCGCTCCATTGTTCTAGAGAACGGAGTCTTAGTCATCTTTGCCCATGAGGCATGGTTCGCAAGCATCAACTGATTCATAATCAAGTGATTCCAAAAGCCCATCAGCATGGATTTTCTTCATGCGCTTTACACCAATATGACCTAAACGGCAGTGCCACAAATAAGTTGCATTATCATTATTAACTTTGCATCTTTTGGCTTCAATATTATGAATATGTGTATAACCATTTTCATTGGGTGTATAACCATAGAAGGTTTATTCATGTAAACAGAATAACAATTATTTTTAACTTAAATGAATAACCGTATTGCAATAAACATGATCAAATCATATTCATGCTCAACGCAAACACCAAATAACACTTATTTAGGTTCAACACTAATCCCAAAAGTATAGGGAGTGTGCGATGATGATCATATCATTCTTGGAACTACTTCCAACACACATCGTCACTTCACCCTTAACTACTCTCTGTTCATTCTGCAACTCTTGTTTCAAGTTACTACTCTTAGCAACTGAACTAGTATCAAATACTGAGGGGTTGCTATAAACACTAGTAAAGTACACATCAATAACATGTATATCCAATATACCTTTGTTCACTTTTCCATCCTTCTTATCCACCAAATACTTGGGGTAGTTCCGCTTCTAGTGACCAGTCCCTTTGCAGTAGAAGCACTTAGTCTCAGGCTTAGGTCCAGACTTGGGCTTCTTCACTTGAGCAGCAACTTGCTTGCCGTTCTTCTTGAAGTTCCCTTTCTTCCCTTTGCCCTTTTTGAAACTAGTGGTCTTTGTCAACCATCAACACTTGATGCTTTTCTTGATTTCTACCTTCGTCAATTTCAGCATCACGAAGAGCTTGGGAATTACTTTTCGTTATCCCTTGCATATTATAATTCATCACTAAGTTCTACTAACTTGGTGATGGTGACTAGAGAATTCTGTCAATCACTATTTTATCTGGAAGATTAACTCTCACTTGATTCAAGCGATTGTAGTACCCAGACAATCTGAGCACATGCTCACTGCTTGAGCGCTATTCTCCTCCATCTTTTAGCTATAGAACTTGTTGGAGACTTCATATCTCTCAACTCGGGTATTTACTTGAAATATTAACTTCAACTCCTGGAACATCTCATATGGTCCATGATGTTCAAAACGTCTTTGAAATGCCGATTCTAAGCTATTAAGCATGGTGCACTAAACTATCAAGTAGTCATCATATTGAGCTAGCCAAACGTTCATAACGTCTACATCTACTCCTGCAATAGGTTTGTCACCTAGCGGTGCATCAAGGACATAATTCTTCTGTGCAGCAATGAGGATAATCCTCAGACCACGGATCCAATCCGCATCATTTCTACTAACATTTTTCAACTTAGTTTTTTCTAGGAACATACAAAAAATAAACGGGGAGCAACATCGCGAGCTATTGATCTACAACATAGATATGCTAATACTACCAGGACTAAGTTCATGATAAATTAAAGTTCAATTAATCATATTACTTAAGAACTCCCACTTAGATAGACATCCCTCTAATCATCTAAGTGATCACGTGATCCAAATCAACTAAACCATAACCGATCATCACGTGAAATGGAGTAGTTTTCAATGGTGAACGTCACTATGTTGATCATATCTACTATATGATTCACTATCGACCTTTCAGTCTCAGTGTTCCGAGGCCATATCTGCATATGCTAGGCTCGTCAAGTTTAACCTGAGTATTCTGCGTGTGCAAAACTGGCTTGCACCCGTTGTAGATGGACGTAGAGCTTATCACACCCGATCATCACGTGGTGTCTGGGCACGACGAACTTTGGCAACGGTGCATACTCAGGGAGAACACTTTTATCTTGAAATTTAGTGAGAGATCATCTTATAATGCCACCGTCAATCAAAGCAAGATAAGATGCATAAAAGATAAACATCACATGCAATCAATATAAGTGATATGATATGGCCGTCATCATCTTGTGCTTGTGATCTCCATCTCCGAAGCACCGTCATGATCACCATTGTCACCGGCGCGAGACCTTGATCACCATCGTAGCATCATTGTCGTCTCGCCAATCTTATGCTTCCACAACTATCGCTACCACTTAGTGATAAAGTAAAGCATTACAGCGCAATTGCATTGCATACAATAAAGCGACAACCATATGGCTCCTGCCAGTTGCCGATAACTCGGTTACAAAACATGATCATCTCATACAATAAAATTTAGCATCATGTCTTGACCATATCACATCACAACATGCCCTGCAAAAACAAGTTAGACGTCCTCTACTTTGTTGTTGCAAGTTTTACGAGGCTGCTACGGGCTTAGCAAGAACCGTTCTTACCTACGCATCAAAACCACAACGATAGTTTGTCAAGTTGGTGTTGTTTTAACCTTCGCAAGGACCGGGCGTAGCCACACTTGGTTCAACTAAAGTTGGAGAAACTGACACCCGCCAGCCACCTGTGTGCAAAGCACGTCGGTAGAACCAGTCTCGCGTAAGCGTACGCGTAATGTCGGTCCGGGCCGCTTCATCCAACAATACCGCCGAACCAAAGTATGACATGCTGGTAAGCAGTATGACTTATATCGCCCACAGCTCACTTGTGTTCTACTCATGCACAACATCAACGCATAAAACCTAGGCTCGGATGCCACTGATGGGGAACGTAGTAATTTCAAAAAAATTCCTACGCACACGCAAGATCATGGTGATGCATAGCAACGAGAGGGGAGAGTGTTGTCTACGTACGCTCTTAGACCGGAAGCGGAAGCGTTATAACAACGCGGTTGATATAGTCGTACGTCTTCACGGCCCGACCGATCAAGCACCGAAACTACGGCACCTCCGAGTTCTAGCACACGTTCAACTCGATGACGATCCCCGGACTCCGATCCAGCAGAATGTCGGGGAAGAGTTCCGTCAGCACGACGGCATGGTGACGATCTTGATGTTCTACCGTCACAGGGCTTCGCCTAAGCACCGCTACAATATTATCGAGGATTATGGTGGAGGGGGGCACCGCACACGGCTAAGAGATCAATGATCAATTGTTGTCTCTATGGGGTGCCCCCTGCCCTCGTATATAAAGGAGCAAGGGAGGGAGGCGGCCGGCCTAGGAGGAGGGCGCGCCAAGGGGGGAGTCCTACTCCCACCGGGAGTAGGACTCCTCCTTCCCTTGTTGGAGTAGGAGAGAAGGAAAGAGGGGGAGAGGAACAAGGTAAATTGGGCTGCACCCCTTGTCCAATTCGGACCAGAGGGGGGGCGCGCGCCTCCTTCCTTGTGGCCTCTCTCCTCTATTCCCGTATGGCCCAATAAGGCCCATATACTCTCCGGCGAATTCTCGTAACTCTCCAGTACTCCAAAAAATACCCGAATCACTCGGAACCTTTCTGATGTCCGAATATAGTCGTCCAATATATCGATCTTTACGTCTCGACCATTTCGAGACTCCTCGTCATGTCTCCGATCTCATCCGGGACTCCGAACTCCTTCGGTACATCAAAACTCATAAACTCATAATATAACTATCATCGAAACCTTGAGCGTGCGGACCCTACGGGTTCGAGAACAATGTAGACATGACCGAGACACGTCTCCGATCAATAACCAATAGCGGAACCTGGATGCTCATATTGGCGCCCACATATTCTACGATAACATACGTTGTTCCCTTTGTCATCGGTATGTTACTTGCCCAACATTCGATCGTCGGTATCTCAATACCTAGTTCAATCTCGTTACCGGCAAGTCTCTTTACTCGTTCCGTAATACATCATTGTGCAACTAACTCATTAGTTGCAATGCTTGCAAGGCTTAAGTGATGTGCATTACCGAGAGGGCCCAGAGATACCTCTCCGACAATCGGAGTGACAAATCCTAATCTCGAAATACGCCAACCCAACAAGTACCTTCGGAGACACCTGTAGAGCACCTTTATAATCACCAAGTCGTTGTGACGTTTGGTAGCACACAAAGTGTTCCTCCGGTAAACGGGAGTTGCATAATCTCATAGTCATAGGAACATGTATAAGTCATGAAGAAAGCAATAGCAACAAACTAAACGATCAAGTGCTATGCTAACGGAATGGGTCAAGTCAATCACATTATTCTCTAATGATGTGACCCCGTTAATCAAATGACAACTCATGTCTATGGCTAGGAAACTTAACCATTTTTGATTTAACGAGCTGGTCAAGTAGAGGCATACTAGTGACACTCATGTCTATGTATTATGTTTCCGGTTAATACAATTCTAGCATGAATAATAAACATTTATCATGAAATAAGGAAATAAATAATAACTTTATTATTGCCTCTAGGGCATATTTCCTTCACCCGCTGCTACAGGAGGGTAGGATAAAAGATGTCATGCAAGTTCTTTTCCATAAGCACGTATGACTATATTCGGAATACATGCCTACATTATATCAATGAACTAGAGCTAGTTCTGTGTCACCCTAGGTTATGACTGTTACATGATGAACCGCATCCGGCATAATTCTCCATCACCGATCCATTGCCTACGAGCTTTCCATATATTGTTCTCCGCTTATTTACTTTTCCGTTGATATTGCTATCATCACTACAAAATACCAAAAACACTATTTTTACTATTTTTACTTTTTGCTGCCATTACCACTACTATCATATTACTTTGCTACTAAACACTTTGTTGCAGATATTAAGTTTTTAGGTGTGGTTGAATTGACAACTCAGCTGCTAATACTTGAGAATATTCTTTGGCTCCCCTTGTGTCGAATCAATAAATTTGGGTTGAATACTCTACCCTCGAAAATTGTTGCGATCCCCTATACTTGTGGGTTATCAAGACCATTTTCTGGCGCGGTTGCCGGGGAGCATAGCTCTATTCTTTGAGTCACTTGGGATTTATATCTGCTTATCATTATGAAGAACTTGAAAGATCCAAGAACCAAGATTTATCCCTCAACTACGAGGGGAGGTAAGGAACTGCCATCTAGCTCTGCACTTGATTCACCTTCTATTTTGAGTAAGCTTGCGATGCCTAAAACTGCTTCTGCTATTCGTTCTGATATGTCGCATGTTATTGATGATGCCACTTCTGCTATGCATGATACTTATGATGAAACTACTTCTATGCTTGATACTACTGTGCCACTTGGTGATTTTCTCGATGAACAACTTGCTAGGGCTAGAGAAATTGAAAATATTGAATCTGATAATACTGATGAAAGTGATGATGAAGAATCACTTATTATTCCTGAGGGTTATGTTTTTGATCAAGAAGCTTCTTTAGCTATTTTAGCTTGCAAAGATAGAAATGAACTTAAGAGGTTATCAGCTAAATGGAATAAGCAATCTCTAAATGCTAGAATGAAACCTGACCCTGCTTTTGCTACTTCACCTATTTGTGTTACTGATAAGGATTATGAATTCTCTGTTGATCCTGATATAATTACTTTGGTTGAATCTGATCCTTTTCATGGTTATGAATCTGAAAATGTTGTAGCACATCTTACTAAACTGAATGATATAGCCACCCTGTTCACTAACGATGAGAGAACTCATTACTTTTATATCCTTAAAATATTTCCGTTCTCATTAAAGGGTGATGCTAATATATGGTTTAATTCTCTTGATCCTGGTTGTGTGCGTAGTCCCCAGGATATGATTTATTACTTCTCTGCTAAATATTTCCCTGCTCATAAGAAACAAGCTGCTTTAAGGGATATATATATAATTTTGTGAAAATTGAAGAAGAGAGTCTCCCACAAGCTTGGGGGAGGCTTCTCCAATTGCTTAATGCTTTGCATGATCATCCTCTTAAGAAAAATGAAATACTTGATATCTTTTATAATGGACTAACCGATGCCTCCAGAGATTACCTGGATAGTTGTGCTGGTTCTGTTTTCAGGGAAAGAACGCCAGATGAAGCTAAAATTCTATTGAATAATATGTTGACAAATGAAAATAATTGGACACCTCCTGAGCCAGTTCCTGAGCCTATTCCTAAACCAACTCCGAAGAAGAGGGGTATTCTATTTCTCAGTCCTGAAGATATGCAAGAGGCAAAGAAATCTATGAAAGAAAAACGTATTAAAGCTGAAGATGTTAAGAATTTACCTCCTATTGAAGAAATACATGGTCTTAATTTACCATCTGTTGAAGAAACATATAATCTTAATCCCTTACCTATTGAAGAAACTCATGGTCTTGATAACCCGACACAGGTAATAAAGGTAAATTCTCTCTATAGATATGAAAAAGCTGAAATCCCATTTACTAAGTTTGCTAGCCCATGCTTAGATGAGTTTGATAAATTTATGGCTAAGCAAGAAGACTTTAATGCTTATTTTGGTAGACCATTGAAATACAATTCAAATATGCTTGAACACTTGGGTGATTATATGGCTAATGTCAAAGGTGAACTTAAACTTATTAGTAAACATGCTTCTATGATTACCACTCAAGTAGAACAAGTACTTAAAGCTCAAAATGATTGTCTCTATGAATTGAATAGTAAAGATAATGATCATGCTATTAGAGTTATGACTAGAGGTGGTAAAATGACTCAGGAACCTTTGTATCCTGAAGGCCACCCTAAGAGAATTGAGCAAGATTCTCAGAGAAATAATATAGGTGCACCTAGTCCTTCTAAAAGGAAGAAAAAGAAAAATGATAGGACTTTGCATGCTTCTAGTGAACCTGTTATTGAACCACCTGAGAATCCAAATGATATTTCTATTTCTGATGCTGAAACTCAAGCTGGTAATGAACCTGAAACTAGTGATAATGCTAATAACAATATTTATGATGATGCTCAATCTAGTAATGATAATGATATAGAAATTGAACCTGATGTTAATCTTGATAACCCACAATCAAAGAATCAAAGTTATGATAAGAAAGACTTTGTTGCTAGGAAACATGGTTCAGAAACCCATGCCTTTTCCTCCCAAACCATCCAAGAAAAACGATGAGGAGGATTTTGAGCGCTTTGCTGAAATGATTAGACCTATCTTTTTGCGTATGCGATTAACTGATATGCTCAAAACTAATCCTTATGCTAAGTACATGAAAGATATAATTACAAATAAAATAAAGATACCAGAAGCTAAAATTTCCACCATGCTTGCTAATTATACTTTTAAGGGTGGAATACCAAAGAAACTTGGAGATCCCGGTGTACCCACTATACCATGCTCTATTAAAAGAAACTATGTTAAAACTGCTTTATGTGATCTTGGAGCCGGTGTTAGTGTTATGCCTCTCTCTTTATATCATAGACTTGATTTGAATAAGTTGACACCTACTGAAATATCTTTGCAAATGGCTGATAAATCAACTGTTATACCTGTCGATATTTGTGAGGATGTGCCTGTTGTAGTTGCAAATGTTACTATTTTAACAGACTTTGTTATTCTTGATATTCCCGAGGACGATAGTATGTCTATTATTCTTGGAAGAACCTTTTTGAATACTGCAGGGGCTGTTATTGATTGCACTAAAGGCAATGTCACTTTTCATGTTAATGGTAATGAGCATACGGTAGACTTTCCGAGGAAACAACCTCAAGTTCATAGTATCAACTCTATTGGAAAAATTCCATCGATTATATTTGGAGGTTTTGAATTTCCTCTTCCTACTATCAAGAAGAAATATGATATTCTTATTATTGGGGATGTTCATATCCCCGTTGAGGTAACATAGTGTTATTCGAAATTTCTCCGGTTCCATGTTATTCGGAATGAGTTCGTTAACAAGACTTGATCAACCTTGTTAGTGGATTCCTTTTGATGATCATGAGATGGATGAAATTAGAAGGCACAACCTTCTGTACCCCACTTTTACTTTCTGTTATTTATATTAAATAAAATAAAAATAAATATTTTTCTGTCTGTTATCTGATTATCCGTGTAATATAAAAATACCCCGAAAATAAAAGTTCTCCAAATGCCCTGAAATTTAAATATGATTTTTTCCAGAATATATGAGAATATTTGGCACTGAGAACACAACAGGGGGTCAACCACCATCCCACGAGGGTGGAGGGCGCGCCCTACCCCCCTGGGCGCGCCCCTGCCTCGTGGGCCCACGGTGGCCCTCCTCCACTTATCCCTGCACCCACACACTCCTTCTTCCTCCCACAAACACTAATAACCAGCTCAAACCCGAGTCCAAGCTCGTTTTGCTGCCATTTTCTATCTCCTTGCTCAAAGCACCTCTCACAAAACTGCTTGGGGAGATTGTTCCTTGGTATGTGACTCCTCCATTGGTCCAATTAGTTTTTGTTCTAGTGCTTTATTCATTGCAATTTTTTGCTGCTTAGGTGACCCTGTTATTGAGCTTGCATGTCAAATTTATTTGGTCAAAAGTAGTTTTGATGCATGATATAGGCTCTAGGCACTTGTAGGAGTAGTTACTATCAATATTATTGAGTTTGATTTACTTTTATTTTGAAGTTACTAAAAATTTCAGAATTTTTCAGAAAATGATGAAGAGATTTTTGAGGGGCTCATCGAGCCAAAGCTCAAAGGAAAAAAGCACCGAAGCCTAAGTATAATCTGCCTCGCACCACGGAGGTTCGGGCATGTGAATGGCCTTCCGATGATTTCTTGAGAGCAGCCGGGATTTATGAAGATTTTCATGAATTGGCTAAGAATGCAGGCCTCACCGCTTTCCTCCACGACCAATGCGATCAGTATCTCTTACTCACAAATATCTTTGTGCAAAACTTTCATTTCCATTCTAGGAGCTCACCACCTACGGTGGAGTTTTATTTATATGATGAGCATAAGGAGATGTCACTTTATGATTTTTGTTGGGTTTGTTTAGTCCCTTTTGAGGGCAAGACAAAAGAACCACATCGCGATGATGTGGAGGGGTTTATTGATATTATCACTGTAGGGGAAACAAGGAAGGTTTTCGATGCACGAATCACTAGCATACATTTTCCTGTTTTACGTTATTTTGCATTATTTGCTAGTCAATGTTTAATTAGTCGCGGAAACTGTGGAAACCTAAGTATCCCTGATATTATTATTTTGCTCAACGGTTTATACAGTGATAACTCTGTTAGTATGGGCGGCATTATTGCTAAAAGGTTAAGTCTGAACCGTACCAAGGGCCCCATCTTTGGGGGCATCTATGCTTCCCGCCTAGCTGCACATTTTAACATACCTATTAGGCATTATGAGAAGGAAGAAAAGGTGTTGCCTCGTGTTTATCTAGATTATAAAAGTATGGTGGCACATGATTTTATTGTAAAGAATAGGGAAGGAGAGCTTAAATACCAATTGTTCTTTAATAAACATCATCTTGAGACTATTACCCTGCCTGCTCCTTCTTTGTTTGATTTATCTGCAGGCCATTACCTTGTTCCGTTGAAGGCTATTCACGCCTATCGGAACCCTGCACCAACCATGGAGCCAGAGCCGGAACCACAAGTTGATCCTTCACGACAGTCTAATTACCAGTGGGATCCGAAGATGATTGTCAGCCAGTGGCAATCGGAGTCTTCTTCTTCTTCTCAGTATGACCCCAACTACTATTATGGATATCCGTCAGGCCAGCCGTGGCCATAGACCAACTTAGGCCAAAAGCCTAAGCTTGGGGGAGTACGTATTTCCCACCGACATTACATTTATGTTCACACACTCATTGCTAGATGTCGGTGCTCATACTTTTTCATTGTATCATCCATGCTAGTTTATTTTCCTTTTTATGCTTTCTTCTTGTGTGTTTAATAAACCTTAAGAAAAACCCAAAAAATTAGTTATAGCTTTTAATTAATTTACTTTCCATGCTTGTAGTAGTAATTAAAAAGAAAACCCAAAAAGATTTCCTGTTCTTCTTTTGCTTGTTGGGAGCTTTCCCGTGTAAATAGTTTTATTTCTTTTCTTTGGGGGTCGATAGGAGAAGACCATAATTAGATTGTTGAAGTGGCTCTTATATGCATTATTGTTGATCTGACAAAAGAGCCCATATTGCCTTGTCTTCTCCTATTTATTGAATGCTTGCATATTCCAGCTTAGTCCAATGCACGTGCACTATTATGATTATTCACATCATTCGGTCGTGCAAGTGAAAGGCAATTATGATGATATATGATGGACTGATTGACATGAGAAAAGCTGATATGAATTCGACCTCTTTTGTTTTTGTAAATATGATTAGTTCATCGTTCCTGATTCAGCCTATTATGAATAAACATGTTTGCAATGACAACTAGAGATCATAGTTTCTTGTGCCATGCTTGATTAGCTAGGAGCTTATAATGGTTTACCTTGCGTGCCAACATGCTATTAAAATGGTTGTGATGTGGTATGATAGGGTGGTATCCTCCTCTGAATGATTTAAGTGACTTGACTTGGCGCATGTTCACGCATGTAGTTGAAACAAAATCAACATAGCCTTCACGATATTTATGTTCATGGTGGATTATATCCTACTCATGCTTGCATTCGGTGTTGATTAATTTTAATGCATGTTCATGACTGTTGTCGCTCTCTAGCTGGTCGCTTCCCAGTCTTTTGCCAGCCTTCACATGTACTAAGTGGGAATACTGCTTGTGCATCCAATCCCTTAAACCCCAAAGTTATTCCACATGAGTCCACTATACCTACCTATATACGGTATCTACCTGCCGTTCCAAGTAAATTTGTATGTGCCAAACTCTAAACCTTCAAATAAATATCCTGTTTTGTATGCTCGAATAGCTCATGTATCAACTAGGGCTGTCTGTATCTTCCATGTTAGGCGGGTTATTCTCAAGAGGAGTGGACTCCGCTCCTCACTCACGAGATAAATGGCTGGTCACCGGGATGCCCAGTCCCATGCTTTATAAAAACTAAATCAAAATAATTGCAAACAAAGCTCCCCCTGGGACTCTTGTTAGTTGGAGGCACTCATTGTTTCGAGCAAGCCATGGATTGATGCTTGTTGGTGGAAGGGGGAGTATAAGCTTTACCATTCTGTTTGGGAACCGCCTATAATGTGTGTAGCATGGAAGATATCACCATCTCTTGGTTGTTATGTTGACAATGAAAGTATACCGCTCAAAATATTATTCACCTCTGTTTCAAAACCGAGCTCTGGCACCTCTACAAATCCCTGCTTCCCTCTGCGAAGGGCCTATTGTGACGCCCGAGACCGATGTGCCAGGTGTCTTCCAGTTATTCGTTGTTGTTGCCATGTCATTGCTTGCGTGTCATGCATCTCATATCATGTCATCATGTGCATTGCATTTGCATACATGTTCGTCTCATACATCCGAGCATTTTCCCCGTTGTCCGTTTTGCAATCCGGCGCTCCTATGTCCTCCGGTGCCCCTTTTTACCTCTTTTCGTGTGCGGATGTTAAACGTTTTTGGATTGGACCGAGACTTGTCATGCAGCCTTGGTTTACTACTGGTAGACCGCCTGTCAAGTTTCATGCCATTTGGACTTCGTTTGGTACTCCAACGGTTAACCGAGGGACCAAAAAGGCATCATGTGTGTTGCACCCCAACACCCCTGCAAAGTGGCCCAAAACCCTCCTAAACCTCCTCCATCATCTCGGTCATTTGATCACGATCGCGTGGCCGAAAACCGCACCTCATTTGGACTCTCCTAGCTCCCTCTACCTATATATATGTGCACCCCGTCAAAATTCGCGGACGAAACCCTAGATCCTCCTCCACCGCGCCTCCACTCCGGCCACCTCTCCGGCGTGAGCTCCAGCCGGCGAGCCCTCCTCTCCGGCGAGCTGAGGCAGCTCTGACCACCACCATCTTTGTTTCCAGCGACTTCTCCGGCGAGCACCTCGGTCCGCGTGCGATCCAGATCTGGATCTGGAGATTCCACTCGGTTGACTTTCTCCCCGAAACCCTAGCATTTTTGCATACTTTGACGCATCATAACTTCATCACCGTGGCTTCGATTCGTGCGTGTAGCATATCAAAATGTTTGTATCGACGAGTACATCATTTCATCTCATTGCATAATTTTCATTTGAGCTCATCTTGATGCCCGAAATGCTGTTGGAAGAGGGCTATGTGATGATTATGTTAGATCTGTTTCAGCAAATGGTCTTTTGTCATTTTTGCCATGATTTTAATGTGTGCATGCTATGATCCTGAGCTCTACATGTGTCTTGAAGAATGCCATGCCATCTTTACAGGGGTGTATGCCATGTATTTTTGTGATCTTTGTGGTGACTAGCACAAGCATGCAAAGTAGCTTACTCAATGTTGTTGATTTCAGGGACTTAGAATTTCACTAAGTCCTTGTCCTGCTGTTATTTTTATGCCATATGTTCATGTTGTTTCCTAGTGATCCGTGCCTCTTTTGAGGATGATCAGTAAGGATGTCTTGTAGATAATGTTGTGCTCTATCCATCCATGTCTTTGTTTGCAATTATGGAGCACCCTAGCTTGAGTCAATCGAGCTCTACTTTTGCTATAAAATGTTCCTGGCAGATTGTTAACATGTTTAGCGATTTTGCCGAGGTTGTTGCTATTGATCCGTGCATGATATGATGTTGTTCTTGCCATGTCTAGCTTCTATGCTATGTCTTCTTGTTGGGTGTATGCTTAGTTTGTCATGCAATGCCTCGTAGTGAGTGCATCGAGCTCGTAAACATGCCTACTCGTTAATTGTGTTGCCATGCTCCAGTTTTTCACTAAGTCTGTAACCTGTTATCTTTTGCTCTTTTGCCATGCTTGTTTGGACCTGCTATTGAGTGAACTAGCCATAGCTCAGTGTTCATCTTTTGTCAAGCATCATGAGTGGATCACTGCCATGTATTTTGTTGCCATGTTTGAGTGCAGTAGCTTATTTATCTTGATGCATTTAGAAGGCTACTTGTTGTTAATCGCAGACCAGTGCCATATTTGTTTTGCTTGCCATTTCCAAACCGTGCATCCGATTCCGGTGATCTTTATATCGATTTCAACCGAAATCAACTCCTCTTTCCAGTGGCACTCTTGGTTTTCCAAGTTGGGTCCAGGTTCAATCATTACTTTCCAAATCATGCATATGCATCACATACCGCATCCCGCATATCATATCATGTTCGTGTGTGGTTTGTTTACTATGTTGTGTGCTTCTTTCCGGTGTTGCTTCTTCGGGTTGGTTCTGATTACGTCGTGTTTGTGAGGATCCGTTCGACTACGTCAGCTTGTCTTCTTCATGGACTCGTTCTTCTTCCTTGCGGGATTTCAGGCAAGATGACCATACCCTCGAAATCATTTCTATCTTTGCTTGCTAGTTGCTCGCTCTTTTGCTATGCTTATGCTGCGATACCTACCACTTGCTTATCATGCCTCCCATATTGTTAAGCCAAGCCTCTAACCCACCTTGTCCTAGCAACCCGTTGTTTGGCTATGTTACCGCTTTGCTCAGCCCCTCTTATAGCGTTGTTAGTTGCAGGTGAAGATTGGAGCTTGTTCCATGTTTAGAACATGGTTATTTTGTTGGGATATCACAATATCTCTTATTTAATTAATGCATCTATATACTTGGTAAAGGGTGGAAGGCTCGGCCTTATGCCTGGTGTTTTGTTCCACTCTTGCCGCCCTAGTTTCCGTCATATCGGTGTTATGTTCCCGGATTTTGCGTTCCTTACACGGTTAGGTTATAATGGGAACCCCTTGACAGTTTGCCTTGAATAAAACTCCTCCAGCAAGGCCCAACTTTGGTTTTACCATTCGCCACCTAGCCTTTTTCCCTTGGGAGTCGTGCATCCTGAGGGTCATCTTTATTTTAACCCTCCCGGGCCAGTGCTTGTCTAAGTGTTGGTCCAAACTGAGCGATGTCCGGAGCTACCAGGGGCAACTCTGGGCTGGCCCACCCCACGTCTGGCTCATCTGGTGTGCCCTGAGAACAAGATATGTGCATCTCCTATTGGGATTTGTCGGCACATCTGGGTGGCTTTGCTGGTCTTGTTTTACCATTGTCGAAATGTCTTGTAATCGGGATGCCGAGTCTGATCGGATTGTATTGGGAGAAGGAATATCCTTCGTTGACCGTGAGAGCTTGTGATGGGCTAAGTTGGGACACCCCTGCAGGGATTTGAACTTTCGAAAGCCGTGCTCACGGTTATGTGCAGATGGGAATTTGTTAATGTCCGGTTGTAGAAAACCTGAAGTTTATCTTAATTAAAATACATCAACCGCGTGTGTAGCCGTGATGGTCTCTTCTCGGTGGAGTCCGGGAAGTGAACACGGTGTTGGAGTTATGCCTGACGTAGGTTGTTCTAGGATCACTTCCTGATCATAGTTCATCGATCGTGCTTTTGCCTTCTCTTCTCGCTCTCATTTGCGTATGTTAGCCACCATATATGCTAGTCGCTTGCTGCAGCTCCACATCATACCTTTACCCTTCCTATAAGCTTAAATAGTCTTGATCGTGAGGGTGTGAGATTGCTGAGTCCCCGTGACTCATAGATACTTCCAAAACCAGTTTGCAGGTGCCGATGATATCGTGCAGGTGACGCAACCTAGCTCGAGGAGCTCGATGAAGATCGTGTTCATTATGTTGTTTCCGTTTCCAGTTGATCAGTAGTGGAGCCCAGTTGGGGTCGTTCGGGGATCTGTGTAGCTTTTGGGGTAGTCTTCTTTTATTTTGGTTCCGTAGTCGGACCTTGATTGTATCTGGATGATGTAATGCTTTATTCATGTTTTGTGTGATGTGGCGATTGTAAGCCAACTATGTATCTCTTTCCCTTATGTATTACATGGGTTGTGTGAAGATTACCTCACTTGCGACATTGCTTTCAATGCGGTTATGCCTCTAAGTCGTGCTTCGACACGTGGGAGATATAGCCGCATCGAGGGCGTTACACCTATCTATTTACTTTTATGCTGAGTCATCATCCTCTTATTAAAAAGCACCAGTTGGAGAGCACCGCTGTCATTTTCATTCATTATTGTTAGTTTACATTGAGTATGACTTGACTGGATCTCTTTTACCATGAATTACAATGTCTAGTCAGTCCTTGGTCTTTAAAGGTGCTCTGCATTTATGTTTTGCGGTCTTAGAAAGGGCTAGCGAGATACCATCTTGTTATATCATATTATGATTGTTTTGAGAAAGTGTTTTCATCCGAGATTTATTATTATTGCTTGCTAGTTGATTATGCTATTGATATGAGTAAACTTGAGACCTAAGCGTTATTGTGAATTTGGTTAGTTATAATCTTTGCTGAAAACTTGAATGTTGGCTTTACATATTTACAATAACAAGAGCAAACAGAGTTTGTAAAAGTTTTTCTTTATCACTTTCAGTTTGTAAACTGAATTGCTTGAGGGCAAGCAAAGGTTTAAGCTTGGGGGAGTTGATATGTCTCCGTCGTATCTACTTTTCCAAACACTTTTGCCCTTGTTTTGGACTCTAACTTGCATTATTTGAATGGAACTAACCCGGACTGACGTTGTTTTCAGCAGAATTACCATGGTGTTATTTATGTGCAGAAAGAAACGTTCTCGGAATGACCTGAAACTTCACGAAGCAACTTTTTGGAAAATATAAAAAATACCTGCAAAAGATGAAGGCCAGGGGGCCCACCACTTGTCCACGAGGGTGGGGGCGCCTACCCCCCTAGGGCGCGCCCCCTACCTCGTGGGCCCCCTGGTGCCTCTCCGACTCCAACTCCAACTCCATATATTGTGTTTCGGGGAGAAAAAAACCAGAGAGAAGAATTCATCGCGTTTTATGATACGGAGCCGCTGCCAAGCCCTAAAACCTCTCGGGAGGGCTGATCTGGAGTCTGTTCGGGGCTCCGGAGAGGGGAATCTGTCGCCATCGTCATCATCAACCATCCTCCATCACCAATTTCATGATGCTCATCGCCGTGCGTGAGTAATTCCATCATAGGCTTGCTGGACGGTGACGGATTGGATGGGATCTATCATGTAATCGAGTTAGTTTTGTTAGGGTTTGATCCCCAGTATCCATTATGTTCTGAGATTGATGTTGCTATGACTTTGCTACGCTTAATGCTTGTCACTAGGGCCCGAGTGCCATGATTTCAGATCTGAACCTATTATGTTTTCATCAATATATGAGTGTTCTTGATCCTATCTTGCAATTCTATAGTCACCTATTATGTGTTATGATCCATTAACCCCGAAGTGACAATAATCGGGATATTTACCGGTGATGACCATAGTTTGAGGAGTTCATGTATTGACTATGTGTTAATGCTTTGTTCTGGTTCTCTATTAAAAGGAGGCCTTAATATCCCTTAGTTTCCGTAAGGACCCCGCTGCCACGGGAGGGTAGGACAAAAGATGCCATGCAAGTTCTTTTCCATAAGCACGTATGACTATATTCGGAATACATGCCTACACTATATCAATGAACTGGAGCTAGTTTTGTGTCACCCTAGGTTATGACTGTTACATGATGAACCGCATCCGTCATAATTCTCCATCACCGATCCATTGCCTACGAGCTTTCCATATATTGTTCTCCGCTTATTTACTTTTCTGTTGCTATTGCTATCATCACTACAAAATACCAAAACACTACTTTTACTACTGTTACCTTTTGCTACCGTTACCACTACTATCATATTACTTTGCTACTAAACACTTTGCTGCAGATATTAAGTTTCCAGGTGTGATTGAATTGACAACTCAACTGTTAATACAACAACAACAAAGCCTTTAGTCCCAAACAAGTTGGGGTAGGCTAGAGGTGAAACCCATAAGATCTCGCAAGCAACTCATGGCTCTGGCACATGGATAGCAAGCTTCCACGCACCCCTGTCCATAGCTAGCTCTTTGGTGATACTCCAATCCTTCAGGTCTCTCTTAACGGACTCCTCCCATGTCAAATTCGGTCTACCCCGCCCTCTCTTGACATTCTCCGCACGCTTTAGCCGTCCACTATGCACCGGAGCTTCTGGAGGCCTGCGCTGAATATGCCCAAACCATCTCAGACGATGTTGGACAAGCTTCTCTTCAATTGGTGCTACCCCAACTCTATCTCATATATCATCATTCCGGACTCGATCCTTGAGAATATTCTTTGGCTCCCCTTGTGTCGAATCAATAAATTTGGGTTGAATACTCTACCCTCGAAAACTGTTGCGATCCCCTATACTTGTGGGTTATCACTATGTCCGGTTTGATTGCCTTGAAATCCTGAACCGGAGCTACCGCCTCCATAACCCGGCCCATGAAAACCACCTCCTGAACCGCCGGGCGAGCCATTGTCATATTGAAACATATTGGAGTTCTTGAACTCTCGCATGATATAACAATCCTTCCAAAGATGTGAAGTTGGCCTCTCCTTCGATCCATGCTTTGGACAAGGTTGATTTAACAAGCACTCCAGATTGGGGCCTGAACCTCCACCCCTCTGGGGTTGTTTGCCCTTACGACGCTGACCGTTATCCTGAGCATTTGTGTTAGCCACAAAGTCCAAACTATTGTCTGCCTTGCGCTTACCATTGTTCCCATGACCTGCCGGGTTATGTTGTTGTCCCTTGGTGTTGCCGTTCTTCTTCCCTTTCCCCGGTTTGTCCTCCTCTGAGTCAGGGTCTTTGGTATTATCTGAATCGGCATATTTAACCAAAGCTGTCATAAGCATTGCCATATCATTTGCAATGACGTTTGAGCCTTCCTAACTTCTGTTTTAGCGATAGAAACCAGCAATTGCCCTCCAATGTTAACACTGATGTATCTGCATTGATGCGATCTGACGAATGCAGAATAGCTGAGACCCGCTTCACCCAATGGGTTGTGGACTCTCCATACTCTTGAACACAAGCGGCCAGGTCCACAGTCGACATAGGCTGCTTATAGGTATCTTTAAAATTCTGGATAAACCGGTGTTTCAATTCGGCCCATGATCCGACAGAGTTAGCTGGCAAGCTCTTTAACCAAGTATGAGTTGTCCCCTCCAACATCATGGTGAAGTATTTAGCACACACCGCTTCAACCACATCCAACATCTCCATTGCCATCTCATAACTTTCAACCCATGACTCTGGTTGCAAATCAGCGGTGTAATTGGGTACCTTACGAGGGCCCTTAAAATCCTTGGGCAGTCATACATTGTGCAAATCGGGGGTAAGACACGGCACCCCTAAAGAACTGAAGACCACGCCTGGCTCCACTGAAGCGGTAGGGAGAACCGGAGTAGGTTTACGAGCTGCATGGAGAGCGGCTAACTCGGCCTCTCGTCGTGCACGACCATGATCCACCACATCCTGCGCATTAGCACCTCCACCCGCCGGGTTGTGCCCTCGCGGCGAGTTACGGTGATGTGCACTGCTTGATACAGCCGGTTCACCCTCAACGTGCCTGCTGTAGCTCCAGCTCGGACGGGGGGGTGGAATGAATCCTCTCGCAACTATGCGAATAAGCCTGCTGCTGGTTCAAAGATGTTTGAAGGAGCTCTCTGGCCCATCGTGTCTCAATCGCAACTGGTGACTCGCCGTCAGCTGGGAGTGCTGCTAATCGTGAAGCGGCGGCCACAATGTCGTCTAAAGGGTTGGAGTAATGCCCCCGGGGCGTCAGAACATACTGCGGTACAACGTTGTTCTGACGAGGTGGGTTCATCGCGCGTGGCTGAACCAGCGCTCCTGTCCCCGGTGCTTCTGTCCGGTTTACCACTGGCTGGTTACTAGCTCCAGCTCCTGGCGTATTGAAGAGATTTCTTGGCTCATAACCCGGTGGGAGGTGCGACCGGTATCTCCTTCTCATGACCTCATCTGAGGCATTTTGATCCATCCTAAGCCGGTAGGTCTGAGCTTCCAACTCGGCCTATTCTGTAGCCATCCTGGCGTTCTCTGCTGCCAGGTCCGCTTTAGCCTGAGTTATCTGATCCTTCACCTTTGCAATCTCCGCATTGTGCTGATCTCGGGCTGCAGCGTCCACTTCTGCTGCCATCAATGTTACCAAAGCGTCGAACAAATCAAACAATACTTGAGCCGGAGGCGGCGCCGAGCCCCCTGCTCCCGCTGGTGTTGTCGTCACTGAACCGGAGAGCATTGCTGGAGCGGTAGAAGAGTGTTGCGCTAGTTGTGTACCGGCCATGAAGACCGCGACCCGGTTTGGCAGATCGAGGAATCCGGAATACTGTTGCCATCGGACCCTCCGCTAATCCCGCCATCCTGCTGTTGATACAGAGACTCAGTTTCTCCAGTTGAAGACTCGTCATCGGAACGGACAAGGGTTTCTCCATCAGATACCGGTCCATCCTCATACTCCGTTCCATGGATGACACCTACAAAAACATGATAAGGAACGTAGTAATTTCAAAAAAAATCCTACACACACGCAAGATCATGGTGATGCATAGCAACGAGAGGGGAGAGTGTTGTCTACGTACCCTCGTAGACCGAAAGCGAAAGCGTTAGCACAACGCGGTTGATGTAGTCGTACGTCTTCATGATCCGACCGATCAAGTACCGAACGCACGGCACCTCCGAGTTCAGCACACGTTCAGCCCGATGACGTCCCTCGAACTCCGATCCAGCCGAGTGTTGAGGGAGAGTTTCATTAGCACAATGGCGTGGTGACGATGTTGATGTTCTACCAACGCAGGGCTTCGCCTAAGCACTGCTATAGTATTGTCGAGGTGGACTATGGTGGAGGGGGCACCGCACATGGCTAAAAGATCAACTTGATCAATTGTTGTGTCTATGGGGTGCCCCCCTCCTCCGTATATAAAGGGGGAAGGAGGAGGGGGCCAGCCAAGAGGAGGAGGCGCGCCCAAGGGGGGGCAATCCTACTCCAAGTAGGTTTTGCCCCCCTTTCCTATTCCAACTAGGAGAAGGGGGAAGGAGGAGGTGGAGAGAAGGAAGGAGAAGGGGGGCCGCGCCCCCTCCCCTTTCCCAATTCGGATTGGGGCAAGGGGGGCCGCGCCACCTCCTGCTGCCTCTCCTCTTCCACCACTTTGGGCCCATGAGGCCCAATAACCCCCGGGGGGGTTCCGGTAACCCCCCGATACTTCGGTATATATACGATAACCCCCGGAACCATTCCGGTGTCCGAATATAGTCGTCCAATATATCAATCTTCATGTCTCGACCATTTCGAGACTCCTCGTCATGTCCGTGATCACATCTAGGACTACGAACAACCTTCGGTACATCAAAACTCATAAACTCATAATATAACCGTCATCGAAACGTTAAGCGTGCAGACCCTACGGGTTCGAGAACTATGTAGACATGACCGAGACACGTCTCCAGTCAATAACCAATAGCGGAACCTGGATGCTCATATTGGCTCCTACATATTCTACGAAGATCTTTATCGGTCAAACCACATAACAACATACGTTGTTCCCTTTGTCATTGGTATGCTACTTGCCCGAGATTCGATCGTCGGTATCTCAATACCTAGTTCAATATCGTTACCGGCAAGTCTCTTTACTTGTTCCGTAATACATCATCCGGCAACTAACTCATTAGTTGCAATGCTTGCAAGGCTTAAGTGATGTGCATTACCGAGAGGGCCCAGAGATACCTCTTCGACAATCGGAGTGACAAATCCTAATCTCGAAATACGCCAACCCAACAAGTACCTTTGGAGACACCTGTAGAGCACCTTTATAATCACCTAGTTACGTTGTGACGTTTCGTAGCACACAAAGTGTTCCTCCGGTAGACGGGAGTTGCATAATCTCATAGTCATAGGAACATGTATAAGTCATGAAGAAAGCAATAGCAACAAACTAAACGATCATGTGCTAAGCTAACGGAATGGGTCAAGTCAATCACATCATTCTCCTAATGATGTGATCCCGTTAATCAAATGACAACCCATGTAAATGGTTAGGAAACTTAACCATCTTTGATCAACGAGCTAGTCAAGTAGAGGCATACTAGTGACACTCTGTTTGTCTATGTATTCACACACATAGATCCTGCCACGACGCTTTGTTTAGAACTGCACCAACTGATAGCTCCACCATTTAATATAAACATGTATCCGGTTTGCGATTTAGAATCATCCGGATCAGTGTCAAAGCTTGCGTCAATGTAACCATTTACGATGAGCTCTTTGTCACCTCCATAAACGAGAAACATATCCTTAGTCCTTTTCAGGTATTTCAGGATGTTCTTGACCGTTGTCCAGTGATCCACTCCTGGATTACTTTGGTACCTCCCTGCTAGACTTATAGCAAGGCACACATCAGGTCTGGTACACAGCATTGCATACATGATAGAGCCTATGGCTGAAGCATAGGGAACATCTTTCATCTTCTCTCTATCTTCTGCAGTGGTCGGGCATTGAGTCTTACTCAACTTCACACCTTGTAACACAGGCAAGAACCCTTTCTTTGCTTGATCCATTTTGAACTTTTTCAAAACTTTGTCAAGGTATGTGCTTTGTGAAAGTCCAATTAAGCGTCTTGATCTATCTCTATAGATCTTGATGCCCAATATGTAAGCAGCTTCACCGAGGTCTTTCATAGAAAAACTCTTATTAAAGTATCCCTTTATGCTATCCAGAAATTCTATATCATTTCCAATCAGCAATATGTCATCCACATATAATATCAGAAATGCTACAGAGCTCCCACTAACTTTCTTGTAAATACAAGCTTCTCCAAAAATCTGTATAAAACCAAATGCTTTGATCACACTATCAAAGCGTTTATTCCAACTCCGAGAGGCTTGCACCAGTCCATAAATGGATCACTGGAGCTTGCACACTTTGTTAGCTCCCTTTGGATCGATAAAACCTTCTGGTTGCATCATATACAACTCTTCTTCCAGAAATCCATTCAGGAATGCAGTTTTGACATCCATTTGCCAAATTTCATAATCATAAAATGCGGCAATTGCTAACATGATTCGGACAGACTGAAGCATTGCTACGGGTGAGAAGGTCTCATCGTAGTCAATCCCTTGAACTTGTCAAAAACCTTTTGCAACAAGTCGAGCTTTATAGACAATAACATTACCATCAGCGTCAGTCTTCTTCTTGAAGATACATTTATTCTCAATTGCTTGCCGATCAATGGGCAAGTCAACCAAAGTCCACACTTTGTTCTCATACATGGATCACATCTCAGATTTCATGGCCTCAAGCCATTTTGCGAAATCTGGGCTCACCATCGCTTCTTCATAGTTCGTAGGTTTGTCATGGTCTAGTGACATCACTTCCAAAACATGATTACCGTACCACTCTAGTGTGGATCTTACTCTGGATGACCTACGAGGTTCAGTAACAACTTGATCTAAAGTTTCATGATCATCATCATTAACTTCCTCACTAATTGGTGTAGGTGTCGCAGAAACCGTTTTCTGTGATGAACTACTTTCCAATAAGGGAGCAGGTACAGTTACCTCATCAAGTTCTACTTTCCTCCCACTCACTTCTTTCGAGAGAAACTCCTTCTCTAGAAAAACTCCGAATTTAGCAACAAAAGTCTTGCCTTCGGATCTGTGATAGAAGGTGTACCCAATAGTCTCCTTTGGGTATCCTATGAAGACACATTTCTCCGATTTGGGTTCGAGCTTATCAGGTTGAAGCTTTTTCACATAAGCATCGCAGCCCCAAACTTTCAGAAACGACAACTTTGGTTTCTTACCAAACCATAGTTCATAAGGCGTCGTCTCAATGGATTTTGATGGTGCCCTATTTAAGGTGAATGCGACCGTCTCCAAAGCATAACCCCAAAATGATAGCGGTAAATCAGTAAGAGACATCATAGATCGCACCATATCTAGTAAAGTACGATTACGACGTTCGGACACACCATTACGCTGTGGTGTTCCGGGTGGCGTGAGTTGCGAAACTATTCCGCATTGTTTCAAATGAAGACTAAACTCATAACTCAAATATTCTCCTCCACGTTCAAATCATAGATACTTTATTTTCTTGTTATGATGATTTTCAACTTCACTCTGAAATTATTTGAACTTTTCAAATGTTTCAGACTTATGTTTCATTAAGTAGATATACCCATATCTGCTTAAATCATCTGTGAAGGTGAGAAAATAACGATATCCGCCACGAGCCTCAACATTCATTGGACCACATACATCTGTATGTATGATCTCCAACAAATCCGTTGCTCTCTCCATAGTTCCGGAGAATGACGTTTTAGTCATCTTGCCCATGAGGCACGGTTCGCAAGTACCAAGTGATTCATAATCAAGTGGTTCCAAAAGTCCATCAGTATGGAGTTTCTTCATGCGCTTTACTCCGATATGACCTAAACGGCAGTGCCACAAATAAGTTGCACTATCATTATCAACTCTGCATCTTTTGGCTTCAATATTATGAATATGTGTATCAACACTATCGAGATTTAGTAAAAATAGACCACTCTTCAAGGGTGCATGACCATAAAAGATATTACTCATATAAATAGAACAACCATTATTCTCTGATTTAAATGAATAACCGTCTCGCATCAAACAAGATCCAGATATAATGTTCATGCTCAACGCTGGCACCAAATAACAATCATTTAGGTCTAATACTAATCCCGAAGGTAGATGTAGAGGTAGCGTGCCGACTGCGATCACATCGACTTTGGAACCATTTCCCACGCGCATCGTCACCTCGTCCTTAGCCAATCTTCGCTTAATCAGTAGCCCCTGTTTCGAGTTGCAAATGTTAGCAACAGAACCAGTATCAAATAACCAGGTGCTACTGCGAGCATTAGTAAGGAACACATCAATAACATGTATATCACATATACCTTTGTTCACTTTGCCATCCTTCTTATCCGCCAAATACTTGGGGCAGTTCCGCTTCCAGTGACCAGTCTGTTTGCAGTAGAAGCACTCAGTCTCAGGCTTAGGTCCAGACTTGGGTTTCTTCTCCTGAGCAGCAACTTGTTTGTTGTTCTTCTTGAAGTTCCCCTTCTTCTTCCCTTTACCCTTTTTCTTGAAACTGGTGGTCTTATTGACCATCAACACTTGATGCTCCTTCTTGATTTCTACCTCCGCGGCCTTTAGCATCGCGAAGAGCTCGGGAATAGTCTTATTCATCCCTTGCATATTATAGTTCATCACGAAGTTTTTGTAGCTTGGTGGCAGTGATTGAAGAACTCTGTCAATGACACTATCAACAGGAAGATTAACTCCCAGTTGAGTCAAGTGATTATGATACCCAGACATTTTGAGTATATGTTCACTGACAGAACTATTCTCCTCCATCTTGCAGCTATAGAACTTATTGGAGACTTCATATCTCTCATTTCGGGCATTTGCTTGAAATATTAAATTCAACTCCTGGAACATGTCATATGCTCCATGACGTTCAAAACGTCGTTGAAGACCCGGTTCTAAGCCGTAAAGCATGGCACACTGAACTATCGAGTAGTCATCAGCTTTGCTCTCCAGACGTTCATAGCATCTGGTGTTGCTCCTGTAGAAGGCTTGGTACTTAGCGGTGCTTCCAGGACGTAATTCTTTTGTGCAGCAATGAGGATAATCCTCAAGTTACGGACCCAGTCCGTGTAACTGCTACCATCATCTTTCAACTTTGCTTTCTCAAGGAATGCATTAAAATTCAACGGAACAACAACACGGGCCATCTATCTACAATCAACATAGACAAGCAAGATACTATCAAGTAGTAAGTTCATGATAAATTTAAGTTCAATTAATCATATTATTTAAGAACTCCCACTTAGATAGACATCCCTCTAATCCTCTAAGTGATCACGTGATCCATATCAACTAAACCATGTCCGATCATCACGTGAGATGGAGTAGTATCAATGGTGAACATCACTATGTTGATCATATCTACTATATGATTCATGCTCGACCTTTCGGTCTCCGTGTTCCGAGGCCATATCTGTTATATGCTAGGCTCGTCAAGTTTAACCTGAGTATTCCACGTGTGCAACTGTTTTGCACCCGTTGTATTTGAACGTAGAGCCTATCACACCCGATCATCACGTGGTGTCTCAGCACGATGAACTTTCGCAACGGTGCATACTCAGGGAGAACACTTATACTTTGATAATTTAGTGAGGGATCATCTTATAATGCTACCGTCAATCAAAGCAAGATAAGATGCATAAAAGATAAACATCACATGCAATCAATATAAGTGATATGATATGGCCATCATCATCTTGTGCTTGTAATCTCCATCTCCGAAGCACCTTCATGATCACCATCGTCACCGGCGCGACACCTTGATCTCCATCGTAGCATCATTGTCGTCTCGCCAATCTTATGCTTCCACGACTATCGCTACCACTTAGTGATAAAGTAAAGCATTACAGGGCGATTGCATTGCATACAATAAAGCGACAACCATATGGCTCCTGCAAGTTGCCGATAACTCGGTTACAAAACATGATCATCTCATACAATAAAATTTAGCATCATGTCTTGACCATATCACATCACAACATGCCCTGCAAAAACAAGTTAGACGTCCTCTACTTTGTTGTTGCAAATTTTACATGGCTGCTACGGGCTTAGCAAGAACTGTTCTTACCTACGCATCAAAACCACAACGATAGTTTGTCAAGTTGGTGTTGTTTTAACCTTCGCAAGGACCGGGCGTAGCCACACTCAGTTCAACTAAAGTTGGAGAAACTGACACCCGCCAGCCACCTGTGTGCAAAGCACGTCAGTAGAACCAGTCTCGCGTAAGCGTACGCGTAATGTCGGTCCGGGCCGCTTCATCCAACAATACCGCTGAACCAAAGTATGACATGCTGGTAAGTAGTATGACTTATATCGCCCACAACTCACTTGTGTTCTACTCGTGCATATGACATCTACACATAAAACCAGGCTCGGATGCCACCGATGGGGAACGTAGTAATTTCAAAAAAAGTCTACGCACACGCAAGATCATGGTGATGCATAGCAACAAGAGGGGAGAGTTTTGTATACGTACCCTCGTAGACCGAAAGCGGAAGCATTAGCACAACGTGGTTGATGTAGTCGTATGTCTTCACGATCCGACCGATCAAGTACCGAATGCATGGCACCTCCGAGTTCAGCACACGTTCAGCCCGATGACGTCCCTCGAACTCCGATCCAGCCGAGTGTTGAGGGAGAGTTTCGTCAGCACAAGGTGTGGTGTCAATGTTGATGTTCTACCAACGCAAGGCTTCGCCTAAGCACCGCTATAGTATTGTCGAGGTGCACTATGGTGGAGGGGGGCACCGCACATGGCTAAAAGATTAACTTGATCAATTGTTGTGTCTATGGGGTGCCCCCCTCCTTCGTATATAAAGGGGTGAGGAGGAGGGTGTTGGGGAACGTAGTAATTTCAAAAAAATTCCTACGCACACGCAAGATCATGGTGATGCATAGCAACGAGAGGGGAGAGTGTGATCTACGTACCCTTGTAGATCGACAACGGAAGCGTTTGGTTGACGTAGTCGTACGTCTCCACAGCCCGACCGATCAAGCACCGAAACTACGGCACCTCCGAGTTCTAGCACACGTTCAGCTCGATGACGATCCCCGGACTCCGATCCAGCAAAGTGTCGGGGAAGAGTTCCGTCAGCACGACGGCGTGGTGACGATCTTGATGTACTACCGTCGCAGGGCTTCGCCTAAGCACCGCTACAATATTATCGAGGACTATGGTGGAAGGGGGCACCGCACACGGCTAAGAATATGATCACGTGGATCAACTTGTGTGTC